>NC_041386.1:412645799-412680976 GCF_002162155.2 Triticum dicoccoides | reverse complement strand
TAGCGGTCCCTGCTAGTCAGGTGAGGTGGAGGGGGAGAAAGAAACAGAGGGGGTCGCGGCTTCGCCGGAGCTCTCGCTGGCGACGAGGGCTCCTTGGCCCAAACGAGAGGGAGGGATCGAGAGAGGCGATGGAGGCGCACCTGCCCGTACCCGTAGCGTAGCTAGGGGTGGTCGGATGGCATCAGAATCGACCTCACAAGCGGAGGCAGAGAGCGGTGGTCGCCAGAGATGAGGAAGACGGCGAGCATAGGCAACTTCAGGGGCTCCAGGTGGACGGAACGGCTTCACCGGAGAGAGGCGGGGGCCCTGGAAGGATCGCCCGGGCCTGGGAGGGGCTAGAGCTACCGCGACGACCCAAGGGGATCGCCGGTGTGCACGAGGTCCGGGATGGCAGCCCGCGGCCTGCCCGGCCGGGCTATGGCTATCTACACATTTGTGGAGTGTGTGGGAGTGGAGGATGGTGCTCGAGGAAGCTGGGGGTGGCTCCTTTTATAGGCGAGCGTCGGGGGTGGATCGGGGCTCCACCGGCGACACCTGGATGCTGCGCCCGGCGACGAGCAGCGTCAGTGAGAGGGGGAGAAGGCGACGCAGCTCACACGGGGACTGTGGGTGAACGGAGACGAGCACATGATCAAGAGGAAGGCGAGGAGCACAATGCAGAGCGCACTGTGGCGCTGGCCGGACCACGCCCATGCTCGCCGCGGCGAGCTCCAGCATCGGCGAGCGCCAGGGGGAGTTAATGGCATTGAGACAAGGATGGTGTTGAAGTTTGGCACGCTCGGGCAGACGGGGAAGCGAGCATGCACGAACAGAGTGCTCGGCGGCACTCAGAGCGCGTCGACAAGCATGCTGGCATTGTGGACACGCGTGGTCACCGTGTGAACTCTTCCCTCAGGCCGACCAATGTCCAAAGATCATGTCTGGCTTGTTGTTCGTGGTAGTTTTGAAGATTACCATGCTTTGGTTTGGCTCCAGATGCAGTAGAGAAGATTTTACAAGCCAGGTAAGTTTCTGATCAGTAACTTTGAGATGTTACTGAGGTCAAATGGCTGCGGGTTGGGGGCTGCGCTTTGGAGGCTAGCCATCATCTACTAAGGTGATGATGCACAAGAAAATTCAGGCACAATGGAGCAAGTAAAATGGTAGTTGCTGTAGAAACGACCATTTCTGTCCAGAACAGAAAATATTTTCTGTAGAAAAAATATTCCAAAAAGTGATGTAATATTTTTGCTCACGAAGGTGCCCTAGGGTTTAAAGAATATTTGTGAATTTTCTCAGATTTTTGTGGGCAAGAAAAATTAGGGTTGCTTTGGAGCTCATTGAACTAGCTTGGGTTTTAGAGAGGAAAAATGCATATTTTTCATCCCAAGATTATTTTGAGGTGGATCAGAAGGGGAATGATGATTAGAGAGGGGAGTGACGCACTTGGGTGAAAGCCAAGGGTACCCAAGTGTTTAAGTCCATATGAAAAGATTCAAAAACTCCAAATTTCAAACTAAAGCCAAATGAAAATCAGGCAAATAAGAGAGGGCAAAAATCAAGCTGTCACATCCGGCCCTTGATCCGGAGCAGATCGCGCCGTCCGAGGACGGGTGGATGGACACCGCCATGGAGGGCGCACACTCAGCAGCGACAGAGCCGAATACTGACTTCACCTCCTATGAGACCTGTGTTGCCGGACCCTTGGATTCGTCCCCGGCCATGGGCTCCGAACCGCCTGCGTCTGTGCCTATCAAATCTGATTGGGCACCGATCATGGAGTTTTCCTCTGCGGATATCTTTCAGCACTCGCCCTTGGGCGATGTGCTAAATTCATTAAGGTCTCTCTCCTTGTCAGGAGGCCCTTGGCCGAACTGTGTACGGCTTGAGTGGGAAGCGGAAAATGAAGAAATTCGTCCCCCACCCACCACCCACTTAATAGCCACTATCGACGACTTATCCGACATGCTCGACTTAGGCTCCGAAGACATTGATGGTATGGACGACGATGCGGGAGAAGAACAGGAACCACCGCCCATAGGGCGCTGGACTGCCACCTCATCATATGATATATACATGGTGGACACCCCCAAAGAAAGCGATGGCAATAAGGCAACAGAGGATAATCCCCTCGAGAAGCAATCTAAGCACCGGTGTCATCAGCGCCACTCTAAGCCTCGCCATAGCAAAAGCAGCGATACTGACACAAAAGATAATAACACTGCGGATAGTGCCAAAGACAAAGACAATCCCCTCTAGCCAGGCTTCGAGCAGGAGGATGGGCATGCTAGCCCTAAGAAACAGGCGACAGACGGAGAATCAGAAGATGACACTTACATGTCCCTCCCCGAAGACGAGGCGAGCCTCGGCGACGAAGAATTTATCATGCCTAAGGATCCTGTCGAGCAGGAGCGCTTCAAGCGCCGACTTATAGCCATAGCAGAAAGCCTGAATAAAAAGCAGCAGCAGCTTCAGGATGATCAAGATTTGCTAATGGATAGATGGACCGAGGTCCTGGCAACCAAGGAATACGAAATCGAGCACCCAACCAAAAGCTACCCAAAACGCAGGTTGCTACCCCAACTCGAGGAGGAAGCATTAAAGCATATGCTCCCAGCGTATGATACGGCTGACCGACCACCTCATGGCCGAGACAAAGCGGCATATCAGGCCGAAGTCCAGCCCGCACCCCGTCGCCAGTTAAACAAAAATAACAAGGCCCGGGTTAACACACAGGACTTTTGAGAAGTATTGGAAAACAAATCAGGACATAAAATATCAGTCTATGGATCACGGGGGTGCCCCCCAACGCGTGACGACAACTGTCACGCCGGATATACTAAAAGCAAATCCGGCCGGGCCGAACACAGCAGACAAGACTCGTATGAACTACGTAGTGATATAGCCCGGCACAGAGGCGCCGCACACCCCCTATGCTTCACTGATGAAGTAATGGATCATGAATTCCCAAAAGGGTTTAAACCCGTGAATATTGAATCATATGACGGCACTGCAGACCCCGCGGTATGGATAGAGGATTTCTTCCTCCACATTCACATGGCCCGTGGGGATGATCTACACGCCATCAAGTATCTCCCGCAAAAACTCAAGGAGCCGGCTTGGCATTGGCTGAATAGCTTGCTGGCAAACTCCATTAGAAGTTGGGAGAACCTGGCAGACGCATTCCTGGACAACTTCCAGGGCACTTATGTGCGACCACCGGATGCTGACGATTTAAGTCACATAACACAACAGTCCGGAGAGTCAGCCAGAAAATTTTGGACTCGGTTCCTAACTAAAAAGAACCAAATTGTCGACTGTCCAGATGCCGAAGCCCTAGCGGCCTTTAAACATAACATCCGTGATGAGTGGCTCGCCCGACATCTCGGCCAAGAGAAGCCAAAATCCATGGCAGCCCTCACAACACTCATGACCCGCTTTTGCGCGGGCGAACATAGCTGGTTGGCCCGTAGCAACAACATAGCAAGCAACCCTGGCACATCAGAAGCCGGAGATAGCAACGGCAAACCCCGACGCAACAAACACAAGCACCGCAAAAATTGTGAAAACACCAAAGATACGGCAGTCAATGCCGGATTTAGGGGCTCTAAGTCCAGTCAGCGGAATGGGCCACTCAAAAATGACAATTCGGGTCCGTCCAGTCTGGACCGCATACTCGACCGCCCATGCCAAATTCATGGCACCCCAGGAACACCAGCCAATCATACCAACAGAATGATGGGTCTTCAAACAAGCCGGCAGGCCAGGTGCCAAAAACAAAGATAAGGGGTCTCAAAGCGACGATGGTGATGAGGAGCCTAGATCACCGAGTATAGGAGGGCAAAAGAAATTTGCCCCGCAAATCCAAATGGTGAACGTGGTAAACGGCACCTACACTCCCAACCCGGACCAGACACACACCCTTAGGGATGTCGACTTAACGGAACCAGTCGTCCCACAATATAAACTAGGGCCGATCACCTTCAACCGCACGGATCGTCCGGTTAACACCAATCAGGGCAATCCAGCCGCACTAGTCCTCGACCCAATAATTGACGGGTTCCACCTCACACGAGTCCTTATGGACGGAGGTAGCAGTCTAAACCTCCTTTACCAGGACACAGTGCGCAAGATGGGCATCGATCATTCGGTGATCAAGCCCACTAAAACCACCTTCATAGGTATTATACCAGGTGTGGAGGTCACCTGTACAGGCTCCATCGCCCTTGAGGTAGTCTTCGGATCACCAGACAATTACCGTGCCGAAGAGTTAATCTTCGACATCATCCCCTTTCGCAATGATTATCAGGCACTGCTCAGACGAACCGCGTTCGCTCGATTCAATGCGGTACCACATTATGCCTAAGCTCAAGATGCCCGGTCCACGTGGCGTCATCACGGTTAATGGCAAGGCCGAACTTTCCCTCGGCACCAAGGAGTATACCGCTTCTTTAACAGCAGAAGCTACAAGTGGCACCTTCCAACCGAACCTCGAGTCGACGGCCTGACTCCCGGACACCCCTAAGGACTTCGAACTACTTCATGGCAGGATAGCCCGGCTCATCTAGAGCTCAATTAAACACTCCAGCGAAGGCCAGGACAGGCCACATACCGCGGCTCAACCGCTCTGCGGCACACAAGCATTTCATACATTTTGTTTGCAGGTTCAACTTTGCGCAGACCAGGACTGGTGATATGAAAGTAGCGCGAATGCACAAGGGACTCCTTAGATATTCCCCGCGATGACCATCCTACTATACTCTGGATCCGCACACAGCTTCTTCCCCTGGTCTCAGCAGGTTCCACAGTCATATTTCTTTTTTATCACATTACTTGTGCTCACACGCATCGACGTACTATTCAAATACAACATGTGGGTTTATATAACGCTTATCTACTGTTATTTCTTGTTGAAATTCTTTTGTCAAGTTGCATCCGTACACCACGATAAGCCTTAAATATGCTAGGGGCTTCGTTTGACCCATAATACGGCAATCAAGTCCGAACACCTTCATGGAAGTTCGGCACCCCACACTTATAGCATTATATGCATCAGCTTCGAATCAAGTCTTGGTTCAAATGTTGGGTTTGCCTGGCTCCCATGTTTTGCTGCCTTACGTTCCGCTATATCGGCTAAGGCGGCATAGGGAGAACAACTGCGATTGTGTCCCGGTTCTTACGGACGAGCACCTTAGTAGAGAAAGCCGAAAACTGACTGTCATGATACGGCAAGAGCTGGTCAGCTGTTCGAGAGGTTGTAAAATCTTCAAGGATTCCTCCTGCATAATGCCATAACCAATGCAGCGTGCGATGGATCGGCTTTTCTTCCGACCAGGTGCTTATATAGCCCCTCGTGCGGTCTTCCGAACACCAGGGGCTGCGCCTACCTTTTTCTTCTAAAGCTCCTATGGCTAAGTGAGAGTGATAAAGCCCTATAGTCCGATTGCCTGGTTCGTTGTGCTGAACATGTCTTCGAAGGACCAAAAACTGGGATAAAGAGTGATCAGGTTTATCCCGAACACCCCCGTACTTCCAATGTGGGGGCAGAAGCCCACGACTGCCAACTCTCAAAATTAATATATAAAACAGCCGTACAGGAGGATAAACTTTTATATAACAGGCAATAAATAATAGAAATGACCTTTTCAACATTACAAAGGATAACATGATTGTATTCATGGAAATATAATGTCCTTGGTGCATTGCTCCGCCACAAGGCAAGATCCTTTCAGGACACTTTCATAATATAATTCGGGCCTGCGGTGCTCCTTACCCTCTGGCGGTCCCTCAGTCATCAGCTTTTCAGCATCCATCTTCCCCCAGTGCACCTTTGCAAGGGCGAAGGCCATTCGCGCACCCTCTATACAGACCGACCGCTTGATGACGTCAAGTCGAGGGTAGGCACTCACAAGCCGCTTCATGAGCCCGAAGTAGCTGCTTGAAATCGGCTCGGCGGGCCATAACCAAATAATCAAATCCTTCATGGCTAGTTCGGCCGCCCTATGCAGTTCGATCAGCTATTTCAGTTGGTCGGCAAAAGGCACCGGATAATTCGGTGCCAGATACTACGACCAGAAGAGCTTATTCGCAGTGTTCCCTTCTTCAGCTCGGTAGAATTGGGCGGCATCTGATATGCTGCGGGGCAGTTCTGCAAATACCCCTGGAGGAATCCGAACTCAAAATTAGAAACATTATTTTCTCCTCAAATACTTGCATTACATGGAAAAAATCCTTACCCGCCGCGATCGTCCTCGCCTCTTGGATCTCCTGCAGGGCGCCTTGGGTTTCCCCCTGGGCATCGCGCGCGGCCTGATGAGCCCTGGCGAGTTCGGATTCTTTCTCCATTAAACTCTGCTCCAAGGTCTTGCATTTCTTCACGGACTCTTGAAGCTCCTGCTCAGCTTCAATAACCCTGGCCTCGTGCTTCTCATGAAGAGCCTGCTCTGTGGCTGCCTTTTCCTCGGCGTCGACAACAGCCTTCCTCAGAGCCTCGACTTCGGTCATCGCCCCTGGGGCAAATAATGAAACATATTTTATCATAATGGAATTTTGTTTGCCTGAACACGACCAAGGCTTGCGCATACCTTGTTTATCTTCCAACTGCCTTTTCAACTGGCCAAGTTCTTCTTTGGCCCGCTCCAGACTTTGATTCAGTCCAGAGACCTCCGCAGTATGAGAGGCAGCAGCCGCTGCAGACGCCTGCTTACGAAAGAAGAGAGATAGATGTCATCAAGTGAGTCTTCCTACGAACATAAAATTGATCCTCCGTCCGGTCCTTTCTTGCACCGAATAGTGTATCAGGGGCTACTATCCATACTATGACACTCTCCAAAACCTCATAAAACATACCTCAAAGCCTCTTATAAGGCTGATACATGCTTCATTCAGTCCACTCTCAGCAGACTGAATCTCCTTAATCACCGCACCCATAAGGGCACGGTGTTCATCGATGATGGAGGCGCTCTTCAGCACCGCCAACAAAACATCCGGCACCTTTGGTTGGACAGAGATTGCCCGTGGAACAGGCATGCCCCTCCAGCCGAGGGAGGCCGCCTTCTTGATTCTGGAGCCGTATTGGTCTCCAGAATTGCGTACGGCTGGGAGCCGAATTCAAGATGGCTCCCGCCGTTGATTCCCATGGGAATCTTCTCCCCCATGTCTCCGGCCCCCGAAGTTTGACCTCCAGGCGCCGCTTTCACGATCTCTTCCGCCATTCCTTTGCTGGGGTCCTTCTGGGACGAAGCCTCGGTGTTATTCACATATTTAGGGGAAGGGGCCTTCGGGGGCGTCCCGCTCTCCATAGCATCCGAGCTCAGCAAATCCTCTGATGAGGATCGTTTGGTGCGGGACCTCGCCGGACTACAAAAAATATAGCTCAGGTTAAAATATTATGCCATGATGAGTCTTGACGCATAAACGTGTTCTGATTTTATACTCATGAGTTTACCACGTGCTAGGCCATGGGATCCCACGCCGGGCTGCTATCGGCGGCTACAGTGGACTCTTCCGGAAGAGGGGCTTTTCCCCTTTAAGGCGACTCGGCCTCCAAGTGTATGGAGGCCGCCCTCTTCTTTCTTCCCCCACTGGGGATTCTTCTTCCTCCTCGTCCTCGTCCTCTTCGGAGGTAGAACAGACGTTGGAGCCTTTGGATATTGTGTCCGAAGTGCCGCGGCAACGAAGGCCGCCGCGGGTCTTTTTGGCCTCCTTCTCGGCCTTCTTCTTCGGCGCCTTGTACGCGCCGGGACCAGCATCTTCGTCAGAAGTGGGCCGGCCGGTTCTTCAGGCAACGGGGTCGGACAGTGGATTCACCCCGCCTTCTTCATCCAGCCCTAGGGGAGTTGAGGGAAACACATTAAGCATTTCCCTTGGGTTATGTGGATAAAACGCATAAAAACTTACCGAGCTTGCATGGCGGGACAGTTGGTACTCACGGTCCTCGGCGTAGTCCGGCCATGATTTGCCGGACTTGAAATGCACCTTCGACATGTCTTTGTGCGAGGAGCCAAAAAGCTCTCGCAGGGTCTGGTGCTTGGCCGATTCGAATTCCCATAGGTTGCAAGTCCGGTGTTGTCAAGGTAGGATCCGGCGAACTTAGATCACCTGGATTACATTGACAAGTTCGATGTTCATGTCTTCCATATCTTTAACGCGCGTCTGGAGCACCAACAGTTCGTTGGACGAAGACTAGTTCAGGCCCTTCTTGGGCTAGGACATAAGCTGCAGAGTGTCTCCGGATCGAAACTCTGGAGCAGTGGCCCATTCCGTGTTGCACAACTCAGTGATGTAAAACCACTGTTGTTGCCACTCTTTGACGGAATCATTAAAAGTACCTGTTGGCCATGTGACGTTGGGCACCTTGCTCACCATAGCACCCCTGCACTCGGCGTGCTCGCCGCTCACCACCTTGGGCTTCACATTAAAGATCTTCATCCATAAGCCGAAGTGTGGCGAGATGCGAAGAAAAGCCTCGCACACGACGATGAATGTCGAGATGTTGAGGATGGAATTGGGAGATAGATCATGAAAATCGATCCCGTAATAATACATGATGCCGCGAATGAACGGGTGGAGGGGAAACCCTAGCCCGCAGACAAAATGAGGGAGGAATACAACCCTCTCTTGGGGTTCCAGAGTAGGAACAATCTGTCCCGACGGTGGCCGATTTTTTGGCCATATACCAGGCCTCCCGAAGCTTTTTGATATCCTTCTCCTGGACGGTAGAGGCCACCCACTTGCCTCCTATTCCGGATCCGGGCATTTTCGGAAGGCCTTTGTGGGCGGAGAAGACAAACACTCGGGCGCTAGAGCTCGGGCGAAGGGGAATGGATCGGAAAGAAGAAAGTGTGGGTGCGAAAGGGAGTCCTTATCCCCTTATAAAGGCAGTAGGGATTCTGCACCTCCCCACTTGCCTGGTAAACTCGCTTATTCCCCAAGCGCCGTGATTGATGGCGCGGTTGGGTTACCCACACTCGTATTGATGAGAATCCCGTGATAAGGGGACACGATCTCTGTTTCGACCAAGACATGCCAAGAAAACCGCCTCGCAATATGTGCAGTAGCTGGTTGAGAAAAATGGTTCGAATAATGACCGGGCCATGGCGTGATGTCACACTATGAAATTTGTCAGCAGATTAGATTTGTGGGATATTGTAGTCTCTAAAGTGGTATGTGGAATTTGTTTTGTAGAGCCGGACACGATCCTTGTGTTCGAAATCTTCTATGGAGTATTCGGAGGAAGAACCCGTCTTGCAATGCCGAAGACAATCTGCGCGCCAGACTCATCGTCATTGAAGCCTGGTTGTGGGTCTACTGAGTGAGTCCTGGATTAGGGGGTCCTTGGACTGCCGGACTATATACTTTGGCCGGACTGTCGGACTATGAAGATACAAGATTGAAGACTTCGTCCCGTGTCCGGGTGGGACTCTCCTCTGAGTGGAAGGCAAGCTTGGCAAGTCAGATATGTAGATCTCCTCCCTTGTAACCGACTCTGTGTAACCCTAGCCCCCTCCGGTGTCTATATAAACCGGAGGGTTTAGTCCATAGGACAAGAACAATCATAATTATAGGCTAGCTTCTAGGGTTTAGCCTCTATGATCTCGTGGTACATCAACTCTTGTAATACTAATATCGTCAAGATCAATCATGCAGGAAGTAGGGTATTACCTCCATCGAGAGGGCCCGAACCTGGGTAAACATTGTGTCCCCCGCCTCCTGTTACCATCTGCCTTAGACACGCAGTTCAGGACCCCCTACCCGAGATCCGCCGGTTTTTACACCGACAGTGAGGCCTGAGTGAGAGAGAGAGAGAGAGAGAGAGAGAGAGAGGAGAAGGAGAAGGCGACGGGGCACTGGCCTGACGGGACGGAGGTCCGGCGACGAGCTCGCCGACACGGCTGCCGGAGGTCGGGCGGCGCTGGCGCAGAGGAGCTCAGCTCTTCCCGAACCAGATCGGGAGCGAGGGAGCGGGATGCGACGCGGTCGGGCCCCGATGGGCGCGCACGGGCTCGGGCTGGCCGCGACTTGCTGAGGTGCTGGTACGCGAGGTGGCGGTGCGGGATAGGCCGGGGCGCGGCGGCGCCAAGTGGCGGCGCGGGTGTGCACCAGCGCTGAAAACAAGGAGGGAGCGGCGGCTGGCCGTGGGAATTGAGGAGGGGGTAGGTAGGAGGCCAAAAATGGAGAGAGGGGGTGTATACATAGGGAAGGTTAGGGTTTGAGGGGGGGTTAGGAGGGGTTTTCCGAGCCCTCCGATTGCGATCGGACGGTTCCAGACGCGAGGATGGGTAGGCTGGGCCTAGGTGGGCTAGTTGTGACTGTGTAGAAGGCCGGCGAATGCGGGAGAGAAGAGAGAGAGAGACCCAGTAGCAGTTTCCAGAGACCTAAAACATCCGATGATTTGACCGACTATATTGTCGCTATAGTTATCCGTTGGGGCATCAAACGAACTCCGAATGCGATGAAACTTGGCAGGCGACCTACTGACAACATAGCAACACCGCATGCCAACTTTCAACCATTCTGAGAACATTTTCTGGCCACTTATAAAATACTATTTCGGACATGCCGCGGGCGCGTGCAAGTCTGTCTGGGCTCAGAACGGACAACGGGAAGAACTGGGAGACCCGAACGAATGCAAGTTTTGAAAACATGCAAATGCAATGCGGCACACAAGCAAATGACATGGCAAAGACAACGAATAACTGGAAAACACCTGGCGCAACGGTCTCGAGGCGTTACAAGTAAGCATGGCAACCACAATAGATAACAACAGATGATTCCGGAGAAGTGCTTGATCTGTATGCTCTACACAATAAGCCTCCTGACAATGGTTGGTACTCACCCACAGATTTCATCCATATGATTGAGCTTTGTCATCTCTATTGGTGTTGTGCTACTGTTTAGATACTGTCATGAGAAAGTGGTATTGTCCTTGAGAAGTGCTTCATCTATGTTGTTTTAAATATTTCCTTTCCTTTTTTCTAAGCAATTAGATATGCTAGCATTTAGGTGTCCTCTTGTCTTTGCACAACAGGATCCTCCTCCTCTGAAGAAGAATATGGAGTACATGAAGTGACTAGTTCCGATTATGCCATGATGAATAAGCCCTGTCTTCTCATCAGAAGGAGAAGTTGACGGATGGTTACATTACTCCCCACAAGACCAGACTAACTGCAGCTTAGAAGGACTGACATATCTCCATCTTTTTGCTGTGATGCACAAGTACAATGTTGTTCTAGGATTCTTTCTGGTGAGTTCCATTTTTAAAAGTGTTTGATACATGGACCATGTAGGTGCCTGTTTAAACTATCAATTCATAGTATAGTTTGCTTTATACTAATCACTTTTTTTGTATTTGTGCAAACAGGGGTGCTCAGCTTGATTTCAATGGGAACTGCACAAAATGTTTATGAATACATCAAATCATTCATTTCCACCACAAGAAAGGAGGTGCCCATATGTTCAAGGTGTTGCAACATATAAGGGCGAAATCATACAAGCTACGCGCGAATTTGGATGATTTTGGTGGAACTGCACAAAAAGAACAACTAGTTTATTTAGCATGAGGTGCCATATCAATGTCCGAACTGATGGCAAACCCTGCCCATTCCACAATCTTAGGTATTTGATATTTTGGAATGGGAAAACCTTGTCAAAGTTTGCTCATTGATGTATGCAAAACAACAAGAATTTGACATTTTGGAATGGCAAAACCTTGTCAAAGTTTGCTCATTGATGTATGTAAAACAACAAGCATTTGACATGTTGGAATGGGACAACCTTGTCAAGTTTTGCTCATTGATGTTAGGAACAAGACATGCGTTTTCTATTTTCGAATGGGACGCCCTTTGCTGTCAGCAGCCTCGATCTATTTTTCTTTATTCTTTAGTTGTGAAGTAAATATTGGCTCTGACATGTGAATTGCTGAGATGCATAATCATTGATTGTTTTGAATGTTCTCTATGAATTCCCAGGCCCGTGTGTTTGATTGCAATGTACAGGAACGCTAAAAAGCTGCTCAAAGTCTTTGTACTCTGGTCAAAGTAGAGATACTTTGACTGCAGATAAAGCTTGTATGCAGACTAAAAAGGATCGGAGGGAATACATGTGAAACTGTTGCAAATGAGATGATCACCCTGGGAATGATGCGAGTAGTTTTGCATGTTCATCCAATGCCAGTGATACAAGAATTCAAACTAATCGAACTAAATTCATTCATGCACGGTCGGATTTCATATAAACATGCCGGATTTCATTACATTTCATACATTCTTCAACTAAAAAGGGGTAGAAGCAGCGTCCTTCTCCGACATAGCTCTCCGAATCCACGTCGCCACCAAGAAGCTAATCGGCCGTCGATGGTCAACCCGCCTAGCTTGGCTTCAACCGGAGGGTAGCAGCGGTGGCCTTACTTGGACCTAAGCGGCGGCTACCTACCATGTTCTACTCTTCCTCGTTTTCTGTGTGGCGCGGCCTCGTTGGTATTGGGGTGGGGCCTCGATGGAGCCGGCGATGTCCTCTGTCTCGTTGCCGGGAGGGCGGCGCCTCGGCGGAGCGGGGGAAATCCCCCCTCATTGCCGGCAGGGTGGGGCCTCGGCTGAGCCGGCAATGTCCTCCCTTGTTGGCGAGGCGGGGCCTCGGCGGAGTAGGGCCTCGGCCTTGCTACCGGTGGGGCGGGGCCTCGGCGGAGCCTGCGGTGTCCTCTGGCTCATTGTTGGCGCCGCGGGGCCTCGGCGGAGCAGGGCCTCGTCGACGCCAGCGGATCGGGGACTTGTCGGAGCTTTCATTGTCCTCTGCCTCATCCTCGGTCTCGCCAAACATCGCCTCACCCGCTTCATCGCCATGTTTGTAGGCGGCCGTAGCCTCCGCCACCCGCATGCGGTACCGCTAGCGCTTGAGGCGGCCCTCGCAGGTGGAGCGATACGAGTCGAGCAACGCCTCCTGCTCTGCCCGCTCCGCGGCGATCTGCTCCTCCGCCTGCAGGTGCTCCAGGAGGAGATGGTGGTTGTAGGCGGCGTCGGCCTGCGCCTCTCAGAACTGCTCCTCACGCTTCTGGTTTCGCCGGATCATCGATGGTCATGTTGCAATGCACCGGCGAGGATGGCGCGGAGGAGGGGGTTGTCGCCGGATCATCGACTAGCATGTTTTCCATTGGGAGGTCGCCGTCCTCCGGCTGCCTGCTGGCCAGGCAGTCGGCAGCAATGGCTGCCATCTCCTTGTGGTCCGTCGTCTGCCCATCCCGAAGAGCGCCAGAGTGCGAGGAAGCCATGGTGGGCAATAGTGGTGTGGATAGGAGAAAGGGAACAGAGGCGGATGACTGGGGCTATGGCCGGTGCAGTAGTTTATATAGCAATGGTGGGCGGCGGAGGGACGGACGTGTGGCACCGAAGTAGCCACCTCGGCAACCGCATATCACTAATGTGGGCAGCAGACGGACGGACGGCACTTGTGTCATTTGAACGCGGAGAAATCGCCTGCACCGGGAAGCAGCGCTGACCGCTTCGGGCGGAATGCGCGCGCGGGCGAGGGAGGCAGTCTGGGTGGGCCAGGGCGGCCAGACTTGTGCTTGGCAGTGGGTCGGTCCAGCAGCCGGACATGCTGGCTCGCCAGCGAGCTTGCCGAACTGCGCGACGACCATCAGACGATGGACGTAGCTTCCAACCCGGAGCTGGCGCAAGTGTCCAAGCCGGTTCATGCCGTGTTCACCATAGAGCAGGTGCGGCCACACTTCGACGCCCTAATGGTAGAAGAGCTACCAGCGCATGATGACCTGTGTTGCAACCTCCGTCTCCTCAACGAGCACCGACAAACAAGCGAATGATAATGCCAACGCGGACGTGTGGCCCTATGATCCTGGCTTCCTGAATGAGCAGCAGGCGCTGTATCAGACCATACGTAGGGCCCGCAAGGCCCTCTCCGTTGTCCTTTGAGTTGTTGCGCTCGCCATGGCGCCGCCGTCTCGCGTTGTCAACATGGTCAACAGACATGAGGAATGAGGAGATGACTTTACTTGGAGAGGATGATAGTGGGGTCCCACCAGGGCCATAGCCGCACGTACGCAAGTGCCTCCTTATTATATTCTACAACTGTATTTTTTTGCTTCCTCTTGGTTTCCTGACATCACGGTCCCACACCATTGTCAACCTATGTAGTCAATAAATGAGAGAATTGCACAAGGAGCAGCCGACTGCTAGGACCAAGAAGCTCGAGCAGTATTTGTGTTTTTGAGATGTGAGCACTGTAGAGTTTTTCTTGAGCAATGTTTTCGTTTTTTTGAGACAAGAGCGATGTTTTCGTTGTTGTTCAGAGGAGAGCAAGGTATTAACTGGGTGGGCTGTGGCCCGTCTAGCCTAGGCCAGATATCCAGCCTAGATATTAATTGTTTTCAAGCTGAAAATGGCTAGCCCAGCTATAATTGTTTTTGAGGAATACCCAGGCAAGGTCAACTTGTTATTCTCCACCCCACTGGGTTGCAAATCTTTCCTAGGATGGATGCATTACGCTTAACAAGAAAATGGGCTTTAAGAAATAATAAATGGGATGTAATTATAAAAACTGGGCTGTAACTAAAAAAAGCACTAAACACGTAATTATTTTATAAAATATTATTTTTGGATTTTGAAATTTTTAATTTCATTAATTGTTGCGCGCGCAATGTTTCTTTGGATTTTTGCGTAAGACAAATTTATATTGAAATTGTATTTAATCTGACTAGAAATTTCGGGATAAAAATATTTCAGATCCCATCAAAATGTGGGAAATTTTATTGAATTCGGTTTTGAACGGTTGGTTGAAATTATTAATTGTTGTCCTAGCTAGAAAATGGGCTGTACTTTTAAAAAACTGTAAATGGGATGCAGTAAATTCCATTAGAATTCAAAAATGGGCTATACATTCTTACAAATCTCAAATGGGCTATAAGTTCTCTACCACACACTTGTGGGCCTACTAAGTTGACGCGTCCCCTAAAAAAATAAGTTGACGCGTATGCAAGGCTTTATCAACTTATAGGCAACACACGGTTCTAGAAACAGTGGCCGTTGGATGTCCATCCAACGAATGTCGTGCTTCTTCTTCAATCTCGGAAATTCTAGCTTCACCCGTTGTCGGTGTCAAAACCGGTGGATCTCGGGTAGGGGGTCCCGAACTGTGCGTCTAAGGCGGATGGTAATAGGAGGCAGGGGACATGATGTTTACCCAGTTCGGGCCCTCTTGATGGAGGTAATACCTTACGTCTTGCTTGATTGTTCTTGATGATATGAGTATTACAAGAGTTGATCTACCACGAGATCAAAGAGGCTAAATCCTAGAAGCTAGCCTATGGTATGATTGTATGTTGTCCTACGGACTAAAACCCTCCGGTTTGTATAGACACCGGAGGGGGCTAGGGTTACACAAGGTCGGTTACAAAGGTGGAGATATATATATCCGTATTGCCTAGCTTGCCTTCCACGCCAAGTAGAGTCCCATCCGGACACAGGCGAAGTCTTCAATCTTGTACCTTCATAGTCCAACAGTCCGGCCAAAGGATATAGTTCGGCTGTCCGGAGACCCCCTAATCCAGGACTCCCTCAATAGCCCCTGAACCAGGCTTCAATGACAATGAGTCCGGCGCGCAGTGTTGTCTTCAGCATTGCAAGGCAGGTTCCTCCGCCGAATACACCATGGAAGAGTTTGAATACAAGGACAATGTCCGACCCTGCAAAATAAGTTCCACATACCACTGTAGAGAGAATAATATTTCCACCAATGTAATCTGCTGACACGTTTTGACAGCATGACATCACGCCATGACCCGGTCATTATTCAAACCGTTTCCCTCAACCAGCTCCGCACATAACGCGAGGCAGTTTTCTTGACACGTCTTGTCAAAGCATAGATTGTGTCCCCCTTATCACGGGATTCTCATAAATACAAACATGGGTAACCCAACCGTGACTGTTGGTATGACTCCTAGATCTTAGGTAAGTCCCAAACGGCCACGAGGAGGACGCCTGATATTCACCCTCTTTATAAAGGGGATGAGGCTTTTTCTTTTTTCCCTCCCATGCTCAATCGAATCCCTCCCCCGCCTCGAGTTCTAGCACCCAAAGCTCAGGTCAGGTGCTTCAGACCTTCAACTATGTCCGGATCCAACCTTCAAGGTCGGTGGATGCCTTCCTCCGTCACAGGAGGACATCAAGAAGTTGAGGGAGGCCAGATATCTGACCACCAAAATTCCGCATAGGCTGCCCACCTGAGGGCAGGTCGTCCCTACTCTCAAGCCCAACGAGAGCGTTGTGTTCGTCTCCCACTTCCTCTGAGGGCTAGGCCTCGCTCTGGATCCCTTTGTTAAGGGTCTTATGTTCTATTACGGGCTGGATTTTCATGATCTAGCCCCGGATTCCCTTCTTCACATCTCGTCATTTATTGTCGTATGTGAGGCCTTCCTCCGCATTACCCCTCACTTCCGGCTGTGGCTCAAGACCTTCAATGTGAAGCCGAAGATGATCGAGGGGCAGCATGCAGCGTGCGGAGGTGCTTTAATAAGCAAGATCGCTGACGCACCATGGCCAGAGGGTTCCTTCCCAGAGGTATTCGGATTGTGGCAGCGGGAGTGGTTTTACATCACAGCTCCCCGAAGTGCCAAGTGGGTAGCTGCCCCCGCCTTCCGCTCGGGCCCCCACCACAACTGATGTCATGGATCAGCAGGGGGCTGAGCTGGGGTCCAGCCAAGGACGTGCCAATACTGCAGAGCCGTATCTGAGATCTCTTCAAGGGAGACTTCAGTCTGGTTAAGGTAATGCAAGTTATGCTGGTTCGTCGAGTCCAACCTTGCAAACGCCGGCCCCTCCGCATGTGGGAATTCAACCCGGAAGGACCGTGAGTTACTCAGCATTTCCTCGGCATGAGGCATGAAGAGATGTACAAATCGTTCTTCGGACCCCAAATAGAGTGTTCGGACATCACCGAGGACGTGGGCATGTGCTGCAACCGCCCTGCTGCCCAAGTATGTAATCCCATGCCGAACCTGTTATCCTTTCACTTATCATGGCATCATTCTAAAGAGCCGCTCTTTGACCAGGACTGGATAACAAAGGCGATGATGATCAGGTGTTCGGCCCCCTTCTTGAGGGCTTGGACAATCCGGTATTGGACAAGATGCTCGAGCCAATGCCTTATCCAGTGTCCTCAAAGGAAGATGATGGGGGGAATAAAGAGGGCGAAAGTGGACCTCACTCGCTACTTATTCCAGCCGGGGGAATGAGCACCTCTGTGAGGGAGGACAATCAAAGAGAAGAATCTGACATTCTTCCTCCCCGGGGAAGGAAGAGTACTACCTCTGAAGATCCGGAAACTAAGGTTTCAAAACAGGAGAAGAAATCTTCATCAGAGGGTCCTGCCTCGGAGGTTATTCTTGCCGCACAATGTCCGCGTGGGGATCAGCCCTCTACCGAGCTGTAAGTAATCAAAAAGTACTTAATAGTGAAAATGTCCTACCTTACTTCCGAAGAAAATAACCGATGCTTATAAATTATAGTCCGGATCGTAGCCCTTCTCGATAGAGTTCATCTTCGGGGGATCTTCTTCCGGAGATGATGAAGAGAGAAACGCCTCCCCCGGACACCCTGTCTCAAGAAGTGGCCGACCTTGAAGTGTCATCGCGAAGGGTATCTCTAGATCCACTAGGGCCATAGGATAACCCTTTGGCTGCCCGGAATCCCCAGTATCCTGCTCCTAAGGAGAGCGACAGCAAGGGTCCGTATAGTGTGCGGTCGAATGCGCTGAAGGATCTTCTGGGGGAAGCGGCCGTCTCGGAAGCGCATCGTACGCTAATGGGTACGGTAATTGAAAGGATTTCATCCGCTGAAAGCGGTTTGCATGAAGCCTTCATGAGTCTGCTGAAAGTCTTTGAGGTACGTGAAATAATGTATGTTTTTAACAGTACCGCATACATTAGATATACCCTATGCAGATAGTAGCCCCTGAGACTCTGGTTGTCGGCGAAAACGGTGGCAAACAGAGGATCATAGTCCCAGGTAATAACCAGACCGCCTTTATGTGTAGGTGGCTGAAGCTCCAGTGGCTAGCCGGACTGATGGTTTTGCTGAGCTAAAGCGGCAACTTGATACGGCAGACGCCGACATCGTTCTTGTCAACAAGCGGCTTGACGAGGCACAGGGTGAGTGATTTTTCTGGTGATCGTCACATAATAAGAGTAGCATGATGCCAGTATCTTTAATGTGTTGTGACTGCAGATGGAGCTGCCACCGTGGAGACCCTTCGGGCGGAGCTTGCCCGAGCCAAGGAGCAAGCAAGGAGTAGCAATGCGACCACTTTAAAGGCGGCCGAAGAATTAAGGGCCGAACAAGCCGCACATTGCGAGAGCAAGGAAAGAATAGCCAAGATGGATGTAGAGTTAAAAGATGCCGCTGACCATTTCCAGATTCTTGAAGAAGAGAACCGGGCGAAGGCGACGGACCTGGAGAAGGCCCAGGTGGCTGCCAAGGAAGCCTGCTCCAAAATTAGAGCGACGAAGGAGGAGCTGAATCAAGCTGCAGATATCGTGTCTGGGAAGCCCTTCTTGTTGGGGACTAAGTTCGGAGATCCGAAGTATGCTCCTATGGACCAGCTATGGAGTTCCGCAGACGCGTACATGGATTTGGCTGCAAGTGCTGCTCCAGTCCGTCCGCTGCTGTTGAATGAGCGATTGGCCGAGTGGGCCGAGCTCCATAGGTTGTCCGGACTTGCCATGAGGTCCGTTGTGGATCACCTGTGGCCGGGAGGGCCAAGGCCGAATAGCTATTTTAGCTTAGTGCAACAATTCCTTGGTGATGTGCCACACATTGATGCTGTAAAGAGATCATCGTGCATAGAGGGTGCGCGGATGGCCTTTGCCCGTGTCAAGACATACTGGGCGGAGATGGAGGCCACCACTATTGCGACTTCGGGTTCGGCCGTAGGCCGAGTGGCTGCCGGGCACAACTTTGAAGAAGTTCTTGAAGGCGCTCGTTCGATAGAGGCTCAGTGCTCGAAGAATGTTATGTTCAAGTGACATCTATTCCCATTGTAAAAACAATGTTTTATTGACTTATCAAGGTTGTATTTATACTTTTGCCCAAAAGTACTATGGTGCCTCCTGTGCGGCTGTTTATGTATATATGTGTATAACCTGAAAGTTTGCCGTCGCCGGCTTCCGCCCCCACGCATATTATGCGGGGGTGTTCGCAAAAGATGCATATCCACACTTGATCCAATGTCTTGGTCCGTTAAGGAGGTGATAGCGTAGCGAACGAGGCAATCGGACTATATTGCTTTAACATTTTCACTTAGTCATAGGAGTTTGACAGTGGGGCTACTATATAGCCCCTGGTACTTCTGCGCTCGCCCGAATATGGGGTGCGTACGTACATGACCGAGAAATGGCCCTTCGTTAATGCTGAGGAATCCCGAAGATTCTGATGAGTCATCGAGTGGTTGACTAGTCTCTCTCTATATCATGACAGTCAGTTTTCGTCTTTCTCTACTAAGATGCTCATCTGGATGAACCAGGGCACAATCGCAGTAGTTCTCCCAGTGCTACCTTAGCCGATATAACGGAATGCAAGGTGCCAGAACGTGGGAGCCGGGCAAATGCAACATTTGACCAAAGACATGATTCGGAGCTGATGCATATAGGGCCAAACTCGCGACGCCGAACACTCCCTAAGGTGCTCGGTCTTTATAACATATAGCGGGCTAAACAATGCCCTTAATAAGAAACCCCATGTGTCCAGGTACGTGCAAAATACTGGCGTGGCCACATGCCAATAATGCCGGCATCCTTCTCGGTTGTGTGGAGTATCCAGAGGATGTGAGCAACAAGAGACAGTAAAAAAGGTTTATGCAGGGTCTTAATCTAAAAAGAAACCTTTGGGCGGGTCCCTGCTGCACGTCTGCGCCTGTGTCTCCGTTGTGCCATGTCCTGGACGGGTGTAGCACGATTGTCATCTGCAAAAGGAAAGATCTTAGGTGAAAGTTGACGTGCTAAAAAAAGAAGAGCTGGTTATTACAATGAACTATCAAAATTCAAGAGAAACCAAGTTGAGCCGTGTTGGCCCTGATTACACGCGGGAAGCCCCTGGTATCGTTTTATGAGGGTTTGAAAACCAATCTCATGTAAATATGATGGAATGCCGGATTCGTCTAACCGTGTTCGTGGTCTTGACGACCTTCCATTTTTTCTGGTTGGTGAGGCCGTCTAGTTCGTGGCTGTTAGAGCCACGCGTCCTCTTCCGTACGTAAAAAATGTTCGGTATTTCCGCTAACTGTGATGATGCCATGTGGACCGGGCATCTTGAGCTTGAGAAAAGCATAATGCGGTATTGCGTTAAAACGAGCGAAAGCCGCCCTTCCGAGTAGTGCTTGATAATCACTTCGGAATGGAGCGATGTGAAAAGTTAACGTTTCGCTTCGGAAGTTATCGGGAGAACCGAATACCACCTGTAGTAGTAGAGAGCCCGTACAGCGGGCATCTTGGCCTGGTATTACTCCCTGGAAGGTAGTATTACTGTGGCTTATTTGTGTCGGGTCTATCCCCATTTTGCGGACTGTGTCCTGATATATCAGATTTAGATCACTGTCGCCGTCCATGAGGACCCTTGTGAAATGGTACCCATTTATTATTGGGTCTAACACCAAGGCCGTCCGTCCTTCGCGCCGGATATTTGTATCATGATCCCTATGATCAAAAGTGATCGGGCAGGCCAACCAGGGGTTGAACCTAGGGGTGACGGGCTCTATGGCGCGTGTGCATTGGAGTGCGTGATTGCTTCTCCTCTTTGTCACATGGATCACATTTACTATTTTAACCTCTGGTGGGAACTTTTTTTGTCCTTCGGCGTTTTGGTGGCGAGGTTCATCCTCGTCTTCGCTTGGTATCTCTTCCCCTTTGTGTTCGGCGTTTAGCTTACCGGCCTGCTTGAAGACCCAACATTCTCTGTGGGTATGATTTGCAGGTTTGTCTGGGGTGCCGTGAATCTGACAGAGTTTGTCAATAATTTTGTTTAGGCCAGATTGTCCTTCTCTGCTGCCTTTGAAAGGCTTTTTCCGCTGACCTGGTCGGGAGCCCCTGAATCCGGCGTTTATGGCCGTGTTATCTCGGCTACCTTCTTTATTTCGACGCTTGTTTTTGTTGCGTTGTGGTTTACCATTGCCATCCTTGACTTCGGGTGTGCTTAGGTCGCTGGTGCTAATACGGGCCAACCAGCTGTCCTCGTCCACACAAAAGCGGGTCATGAGGCTTGTTAGGGCTGCCATTGTTCTCGGTTTTTCTTGACCGAGGTGTCTGGCGATCCATTCGTCTTGGACGCTGTGTTTAAAAGCTGTTAAGGCTTCAGCGTCCGGACAGTCGACAATTTGGTTCTTCTTGGTGAGGAACCTGTTCCAAAGTTTTCGGGCGGACTCTCCGGACTGTTGGATTATATGACTTAAATCGTCTGCATCCGGAGGTCGGACATAAGTCCCTTGAAAATTGGCCCGAAAAGCGTCCTCAAGCTCCTCCCAACTTCCAATTGAGTTTTCGGGGAGGCTTTTCAGCCAGTGCCGAGCTGGCCCTTTAAGCTTGAGGGGCAAGTATTTAATGGCATGGAGATCGTCTCCACGAGCCATATGAACATGGAGGATGAAGTCCTCTATCCAGACTCCAGGGTCTATGGTTCCGTCATACGCCTCTATGTTCACCAGTTTGAATCCCTCTGGGAATTCGTGATCCAGCACCTCATCAGTGAAACATAAGGGGTGTGCAGCGCCCCTGTATTGGGATGCGCCATGGTGTTCGGACAGTTGTAGTATTCGGTGTTGGTTGTGTACCGTAGCGCGCTTCCTAGATCCATAGATAGATCTGGTCGCGCCGGATTTTTGATGCAAGTTCTCACGTAGATCATGTGTTGACTTATGCGCGACTTTGTTAGCCGCTCTATCATGTTCGCAGGGTGGTGGATCCGGCCGGTTGGTCGTATCACTTTTTGGCTGTATGGGCTCTAAGACCTCATCGTCGAATTCCGGTAATAGCTTGCGCTTTGGATAGCTATTTTTATGGTAACTTCCACCATAGTTTATTACTTTGTTCCACTTGTTGTTGAGCGTATCTTGTGCGACCTTGAGCCTTTGCTTCTGTTTCTTCAGGCTCCTCGCTATGGCAATAAGCCATCTGCGGAGGTTCTCTTGCTCCAAGTGTGTTTCCGGGATGATGCATGCATGTTTGTCCGGACTGCTTTCTTCCCCAGACGGGGTTTGATGAGGCTTATGCTTGGCGTCATCATGTTCGGATGTCGGATCCGTACTATGTTTGCAATTTGCATCTTGATCATTTTCTGCCACTGGGGTGGTGAAGTTGTCGTTTTTTCCAGAGTCGAGTGGACTATTATTCCCCCTTCCGCTGTTATCACTGTTTTTGCTATGGAGGGACTTAGAGCGGCGCCGCTGACATCGGCGCTTGGGTTGCTTGGAGGGTGCATCCCCCGTTGTCTCTTCACCATTGCCCTCTCTGGGTGTATCCACCATGTATACGTCATGCGATGAAGTGCTGGTCCGGCGCCCTGTGGGCGGTGGTTCCTGTTTGTCTCCGGCATCATCGTCCATACCGTCGATGTCTTCAGAGTCGAAGTCGAGCATGTCGGTTAAGTCGTCGACAATGTCTACTAAGTGGGTGGTGGGTGGGCAGCGAATTTTTCGTCATCCACATCCCATTCTAGCCGGACATAGTTCGGCCAAGGTTCTCCTGACAAGGAGAGAGACCTTAACAAGGTTCTCCTGACAAGGTTCTCCTAAAAGGTGAGTGTTGAAAGATATCCGCGGAGGTGAACTCCATGATCAGCGCCCAGTCGGATTTGACGGGCACCACTACAAAAAAATACACTTTCGTGATGATACATGTTTGTCACAGTAGGTCGCATTTTTTGTCATGCATGTACATCCATGACAAATTTATGACAGAATCAAGATAGTCATACCTGTGCTGTCGTAGAAGTGTTCCATGACATTACCAAAATTATCATCACGGAAGTGTCCACTTCCATGACGATAAATCGTGCGTCACAGAAGTGCTTTCGTCAAGGGTGATCGACATGTGGCATCCACCATGATGGAACACCGTTAAGCTATCGGGTCGGGTTTTGGATCCGATAACCCATTAACAGCCCCGACCAATGGGAAATTTCCACGTGTAAAATTCTTATTGACCGGACGAAACACGTGTCAGTTCGTTAGTGGGTCAGATAGGCGCCTATGATACGTCGACACATGGCACGGCCCAACAGAGGCCCATTCCTGTGAAAAGGTCGGTCCATTTGACTTGGTAAAAAGGTGGCGGGCCGGCCCATGTAAAGCCTGTTAACGGCCTGTTCACATATAGCCCATTTACAGCCCGCTAACCCAAGGCCCGTTACGCCCTATCCGAATTAGGCCCAGTAGCATCATCTGGGCCACCCAATATGATTCCAGCCCGTTTTCACTTCTGTCCCATGTATGGCCCATGACGTCTTTCGGCCCATATGAGGCCCTATGTAACTCTTGGCCTATTAACGGCCCGTGGTGAAACTGGCCCGTAATGAACAGTGTATCACTTTACACCCATTAACAGCCCATGGTGAAACTGGCCCGTAATGAACAGTGTATCACTTTATACCCATTAACGGCCCGTTATTCCGTTGGGCCGTTTCCAGCCCATGTTATCTTTCGGCCTTCTCAGAGCCCATTTATTCTTGGGCTCATTTCCAGCATTCGTTTACTTACGACCCATTACTGTCATTTTCTGCTTGTGGGCCAAATTCAGCCTGTGGTTACAGTCGGCCCATTTGTGGTCCGTTAATACGTTGGGACGTTTTCATAACGTCAACAAATACGGCCTATTAACGATGGCCCATTATGGTCGGCCCATGAACGGACGATTCCAACTCTAGCCTGTTTACGGCCATAATGCGGCCTGTTATTGGCCCATGTTTGGCCATCGATCATATTTCCCATATAAGGCCCATTGATGATGCGACGCATAGAATGCCCATTGTTTCTACGACCCATAGAAGGCCCATTGTTTCTACGGCCCGTAGAAGGCCCACTATTTCTACGGCCCGTAGGAGGCCTAGTGTCACTACAGTAAATATTAGCCCATGGTTATGGTGGCCTAGTTTTAAAAAATAGGTATTGCAGCCACTAGCAAACTGCAGAAAAAGAACTGCAATGACTAGAAGCAAACAAATAAACAAGACAACAAGGAAATAAATAAGCAAGCAACTTACGCTAGGCTATCACGGCTATCACACATATCACATCCACTGGGCATCAAAGTTCTCCACCAGTGCAAATAAACGCGCCGACAAAAGAATATACAAAACTGAGAGCACTTCAGAAGGCACTAAGCCTGGCCAGGTCGCCCCCCCCCCAAACAGCTGAAGAAGCTGAGTAGACCTTAGTTGTGTCAACGATAGATGCATCAACACTAGATTTAAGGCATGATGGTGCGCACGACAGTCCTCTGACATCTTCATTGCATCTTTGACTTCAAGTCGGAGCTGAGCTGAAGCAAGCCTTTCCGCTTTAAGTTGAGACTGAAGAAGTCGAACTGATTGAGGCAGCGACTGCACAAAGGTTGTCTCACACCTACTGGTGAGTAGCTTCAACTCACTGTCTTCATCAAGATAGGACCTTGGGGTCATCTCGTTGTCCTCAAGATGGTTTGGCTCACTATCTTCCCTAAAGTTCTGCCTGGCGTAAGAGATACGAGTCTGAAAGAGAAACAAGGAGACAGGTAACAGGTTTCACAATTATATAAGCAAATAAATGGATCTGTTCTGCATAAGGAACATGTTTTTACAACTACAATTTGAAACTGGTAGTTGTTGCAAACATCCAATCAGATGTAAACAGCAAAGCAAACAACAGTGGAAGAAATGATGCCTACCCAAATCTATACTAGAACAAAGTTTGAATGCTTGAGAAGGATGAACTTGCATTACATGTTAACACGGGCTGGACAAAGCCCTTCTCCATGTTGATGGAAGGATAATTCAATAAATTCCCCAAAGAAAATTCTTTATAAGCGTTGCCATTATTCTACATTTTGCAAAGAGTAAATATAGATCAAATAATATTGGAAGAAACAGGGGATAATGAAGCTCAGGTGCAGACTGATGATACATAATCAAATAGCAATTAATTAAGTACAACGTTACCAGGCAAAAGGGAGAGAGGTACTAAAGAGAGCAATGCAGAGCCCATTATTGTTTTGAGATCGTATGATCCTTTGAGCAAGGAGATTCATCCAAAATTAGTTTTCATACAAGAGAGAAGGTAAGGCACAAGCAGAAATTTAGGAGTTCAAATTTTGAATTGATATCATAGACAATACCTGACGCTGAGCTCCCACCAGTTCTAATAGGGGTTTGGCCACTGGAGTAGGGGTAAAGTGTGGTACAGTTGGGCCTGTGTTTTCTGTGGCTGCTGATCTATCTGATTTAACAGGTATCACTACCTTTTCCAAATACCTAGTTTGTACTCCTCGACGACCTGCACTCACCCTCTTCCTTTTGGACACCTATTACGAAAGAACAACATTTGACTGGAAAAACATAGTGTGACGACACATGGAATAGGTACAGAAAATGGATAGGTCTGGCATATACTCATATATGATGCTTAAACTAAGCAGATGGTGTAACAAAGTAGAAGTAATGCAAGAGGTCAGAAGCAAAATATGTGCGACCAATACAACTTTGCAAAGTTAGAGCAAGCACCTTGATGGGTGAATAAGATAGTCCATCCTCCACCATGCCAAGTTTGTTAGGCAGTGGATCATTCCGCAATATTCCTCTCATGCGCCCATTCTCACATTCATTTTGATAATGTTCAATATCTGACATGCATGAAAACATAAAAACAAGTGAGATTTTCTTTGTAATGCAGAAGTGATTCTAATCCAATACTGCCTCCCTGTAAACCCCTTTGTGCTATCTCTGCAATTCTTTTAAAAGATGCCATGCATGCTATAATTTGTTGTGTGCATTAATATAATGTGGCCTACTACTCAAAATATGAGAGCTCCAGAAGTGATGACACTTCGCAGATGATAGCTTCAACATATAGTAAAGAATAACAAGTAGACCTGACCTGACAGATTCAAAATATACTAAGGGAGAACAACTCGACCTGACCAGTCGACCGCAAGATAAGAGTATCATCTTAAAGAAGAGCAGAAGAGCAAGCAAATTGAAGATATTACAAGTCTTTTAATACAATGTCGGTTGGCCACCCATGATGAACAAGGGCGCACAAAGAAATACTATTCTTTCCGGTCTCTCCATATGTGGCTCACATGCATTTTGAAACTAAAGTAGGAACATTTAGCTAACCAATTAAACATCTCTCAGTTTTACTAATATCAGCAATAATATCATATATGAATTTGTACAACTAAGCTTGTTTAGCTCGATCGGTGGAGCAGTGCTATTACGACACGAACCACGTAGGCTGATTGTCGTCATCATAAAATGGGGAAAACATAAGCATGATGAGTACAGTGTTGACCATGGCAGTGGGATGGCAGATCTGAAGCTGCAAACCATGCAAAGGGTAGTTAGCAACCGATGTTTGCTTTGAAATAACAACTAAGATTTGGTATGGACAAGAAAGTACGGTCAACAAGTGACAAATGCAATTATGTTATCTCTCTATATGTCGCGACATGCATTTGGAAACTCAAGTGGGACCTTTAGCTAACCAATTAAATGTGTCGGTTAACTAATATCAGTATCATATCACAATCATATTTGAACAACTAAGCTTTCGAATTCTGAGTGTTGTGTTGTTTAGCTTGAAGGGTGGAGTAATGCTAGTACGACAGAAAGCACCTATGCAGATCATAGTAGAGTAGATAAAAGGGGAAAACCCTAAGCATCAAGAGAAAAATCAGGAAAGTGGAACTAGCTGGACCAGTGGGTGGCACACATGCTTTTCGAAACGAATATCGAAACATTAGGTGACGAATTAAACGTTCTCTATTTTAGTGATATGAGCATCATATCAGATTCATATTTCAACACGTAAGCTTTGGGTTGAGGTCTTGAGGAGCAGTGCTAGCACGACACGAAGCACCTACGATGATGGTAGTGAATATAAAGGGGGGAAACCATAAGCTTTACGAGTATAGTGCCTGTGCCATGGCGGATCCAAAGGTGCAAACCGGACAAAGCTACTTCGCAACCAATGTTTGCTTTCAACTAGCCACTACGATTTGGTACGGACAAGAAAAGTACAGTGAACAAATTACGATCTATTTTTCGGGTGAGGTCAATAACTTAAGCACATATACACCTCTCTTGCGACACCGTGTAGGCCTATGCTGCTACATTGAGGGTGCTGCGGGTGCGATGGCTGTCAGCGACGGGGAAGAAGACTTTAGACGGCAGATGGTCGGGTCGGGGGATATATCCTGTTGCCGTGGACGAGGCGGTTGTAGGAGCGGCAACGGCAAGGTGGACGATGGCGCCGATGAAGCAAGAGGAGGCGATGAAAGGATGCTGGTCCAGCACCGTGGATGAGAGACGTCTATCTCTTGCAGTGGACGACGGGGTAGGGGTAGCAGCTCCGGCAAGGTGTAGGATGGGGTGGCGGACGGAGGAGGCTGGCCGCAGTGCGGAGGTTGTTGTGCCGCCGATGGTGTATGAATGGGGAAATGGAGGGGAGGGGGATCTCAAACTTTGGGAAGCGCTTCTCTGAAATGGGGGAAAGTTACGAACTTATCCCCTATTTAAAATTTCGGACATCGCGTCGGTTCGGGATAGGACGGTAATCTCGCATCTCCCAAATATTTGCTGCTAACTATTTCAGGCGAGGAGAGGGTGTTCTGCCGCCCACGGTTGGCGCCCACGGTGTATAAACGGGGCTGACAGGTAGGGCGGTTGTGTCACTCCTGATGGAAGTTACACATCTGCCCCTATTTAAAATATTAGCCTACATTGATTTCGGGCAAGGAGAGGGTGTTTTGCCGCCCACGGTTGGCGCCCATGGTGTATGAACGGGGCTGGCAGGTAGGGCGGTTGTGTCACGTCTGATGGAAGTTACACATCTGCCCCTATTTAAAATATAAGCCTACATCGATTTCGGACGAGGAGAGTTCGTTTTGCCGCCCACCGTGTATGAATGGGGAAATGGAGGAAGAGACACATGTCTTTCGGACGAGCTTGAATCAAATGTGTTTTGCCGCCCACATTTGGCGCCCACCGTGTCTGAATGGGCTCAGAGGCCATCGTGTCATGTCCGATTGAAGTTACTAGTCTACCCCTACCGACAGCAGTGTAAATCATGTCGATAAGGATGTCAAGTGTCAGGGGTAGACAGTAATTTCCATCTCACAAACACTTGCTTCGAGCAGCCCACAAATTATAGTGGGTGTTTAGCCGCTTCATTCAAACCTTGGGAGAATTAGCAGTCACGTTTGCCCTGGGACCTGGCAAACTAAATTCAAATCCAATTTGTATTCGATTACGAATATCCACAGATAATTATACGGTTTGTTATTTATATCTTCAAAACCACAACAAAGATTTATTCCACCTTTATATATGATTATAATTTAGAAATGCCGTGATCTTCGAATTCAGTAGGTTGGATACACTCTGAGTCAAACAGTTATTTCATCCAATACAATATGCTCACACGACAAACAGTTCACCTTATGTCAATCATACAAGTTCTGAGGATTACCTCGCCTAAAAAATTCGGATCATTACAACACATGGACAACATAGGGGGTCTTGCAACATAATCCATTCAGAGACATGACACAACATGCAAGTACAATAATCTAATGAAAATTTCAACTGGTATCTAAAGAAGAACCGGGATTATCTTGGGCTTCAGATAGCAGAAACAGCAGGACCTCCTCCGTCTTCAAATGCAACATTCTTACTTCCTCCAATTCTTGGGTTGCTTACATAATGCGTGTCGTTAATTCCGTAATTTCCAGCCTCAAGATAAATATTACCTCATTCATGGCAGCCACACTATCTCTTTCTGCCTCTATTAGAGCCTCAATCACTATAATATCTGTGCTCAAACTGCTCTCCGGCAGTGTTGCCTCTAAACTGCTACCATCTGGTAACATGGATGGCGCACTGCTTTCACAAATAGATTCTGGGGTTGTACATTGTGTCCTAGTGTGAACGGCATCCTGAAAGGTTTCCGCTAGACATCAGTAAGAGATAGTTATCGTATGATCCAGGTAGTAAGCTTACATGGTAAACGACGGACAAATTATTGCCGAGCATGGCAAACTATATTTAAATGGTTCGAAGAAGCATCAGTCGAAAAGAAATTAAAATGGTAGGATGAAACTAGGGATGTAAGTGGCAAATAAACGAAATCCGCCAGTCCCATCTACACTACAGGAATCAGCTACTTTGCCATCTCCCATGGCGGACGGCAAAGCCAGGGATGGCGGACGGCAAAGAGCTTTGCCGTCAGTGGCGGACGGCAAATAGTGACGGCAAAGACAGGGTCGGCAAACAGGCCCTTTGCCGTCTGCTTTTTATAGCGGACGGCAAAGAGTGCTTTGCCTACAGCGGCGGACGGCAAAGAGGAGTGACGGCAAAATATTGGACGTCCGCCAGCGTTAGTCCGTTAGGCGGCTAACGGCGGCCTTTGCCATCAGCCAGCGAACGGCAAATTTGAGCACCTCTTTGTCGTCCGCCGTCCCTGGCAGATGGCAAAGAGACCAAATTGGCATTAATTCTGTTTCTTCTTATATCCATTCATTTTCATAGAAAATCAAACACACAGACACACATACATATATATATATGACCAATATAGGATATCCAACACATGTTACCAATAGTAGCAAGTTTCATCCATACATATACATAGTTTCATCAACATTACACAGTTTCATCCATAGGTAGCAAGTTTCACAAAGTAAAAAACAAAAACTGAAGACAAGCACTCCACACACTTGACCACCATAGCAGCTTGCCGGACAAGTATCTGTGGAGCACAAAACAACAGTCAGCCTGATTAGAAATTTTAAGGAGAGCAGTGCTAGTTTAAGAGTTATGAACAGATATAAATGGTGCATAAATTCCTATTATTCAACAAACATAAGTTATTTCCAAGTGAAACACGGGGCAATGTTATCCACTTCAAAACAGAACAGAACACATAGGTACACACATCGTCAAGTTTTTTCCACAAATGAGTTACTGATTGAGTTCAAGAAATGACCAAGGGCCTAATTGGTTCACAGGACCTAAAAACTCATAAATAGGGAAATCACTTGGTTGCAATGTCATGCCCTCTCTTGATACAATATGTTCGACAGGATGTTTGAGTGCATCATAGAAAACCATAGGAGTTTTTCAAGGCCGCATATTACAATCATATGGAATAATTTGAAGCAGAGAGGCCCCAAAAGGGGAAATCATGCTGTGTGGGAAAAGAGAATACCATTCACCGTAATGAAAAATATAGCATGCCAGAATCACTATTCTAGAGCACATATCCGTACCAAACCATTTATAGTGTTTCCAACTCTTCTAAGCATGTTAGAACACCATGAGGACAATCAAATTGAGTTATCTAAGCAATTTGACAATCAAATGGAGTTAACATAGGCCCCAGGGTTAGGGATTTAGTGACGGCAACAGTCTGCCAGCCGGCTTCCTCAATAGAAGGGACAGACCCAGTGCTAGAAGCGGAACAAGAACGTTGATACACAAGATAAGGACAAGCCCTTGAGAGCAGTATGCTTGGCAGAACAATTAATTAACCTCTAGAAGCAGAAGCAACACGTTGATAGACAAGCTATTATGAGGAACCAACCTTGAGAGCGGTCTGCTTGCGCAAGATATCATTGGACTTGAACATGACTGTAGCAATCCAGATCATGACGAAGAAACCTACACAATATAAACTCAATTGGAGTGAGGAACTCGCCATCATCTTCTGACCAAGAGGCATCAAGTACCTAGACAAAAAAGTAAGAGCACAATAAGATACAATGTATGCCGGGGGACATGTTTAACAGCAAGAAAACTACCCTATGAATAGCATAGTTAAATGTGATTCCTCCTAGTAGTATGTGTTCTATTATTCATAGTGATGAGAGCCCGAGACTTTGCCAATAATGTCCAGAAAGAAAAGGCCTCCAAAATGTAGCATTATTTCAGTAGCAAGATTTTCTTTTTGGAAATAGGTTTATCCGAGGAGCGTTGACCTACGTCACATACTGTAATGCAGGCACTTCATTTGTTTTTAAGAAACTTGAGATTACTGCTGGTGCTAAAACAAAGCCCACCAAAATCCTCTTTCAGCTAAAATACCAATTCACGTACTAGCTAGCATCACTAGTTAAGCAAACAGATTTATCACTTGTAGCAGCGCTGACCAAATTGCCACGGCAGCAGAACCCCAGCCATATGAGTACCCTGTCTTAAATCTAGACTATACCACTTGTGCAACTGACATTGAGATTTCAGAGGGCGGGCGCAGCAGAACGGCAAGTGCTATACCTTCACATTGGGGTCCCTGAGGTTGGCGTGCAGCCACTCGGCGGACACAACAGGCTCAGTCCACGGCACCGCGTGGACGACGCTCGACGTAGCGTTGGTGGCGGCGGCCTTCGAGACGGCCGACGACATGGCGTTGAAGCACGCGGTGATCCCGAACCGCGTCATCGACGGCGACAGCGACGCCCCGCACCCGACCTCCGCCGCGCGCACCCATCCGGGCCTGCCATACAAGTTTCCAAGAAAATTATGACAGCCTCAACAAGTACTGAACAAAAAGAAGATCTGACAACTACTCCCTCTGTCTCAAAATATACAGAAACATCAGAAACTTGTGTACCTTCCAAATGGACCAAACACTTTGTTGACCGCTTGGAGAAAATATATGCTTTGAGGAAGAAGAATTGTTGTCGCGCTGCCTATGTAAGAAGGTTCCCGCATAAGTAATCAGGTTGATCATGAGCTTAGCACTAAGCAGTTACAGAAAATAGTAGAGATGAAGCAAGCAACAATATTTACTTCCGGGATATTATCAGCGGATCCATGAGACGGGTCAGGCTTTGAACCCTCTGCTGCCCACAAGTATCAGTATCAAAATGACCTTGCCCAGGTAGTGTACCAACCACATATTAGCACGAGCTCGTCCAAATACAAGACACGATGGGGACTGAAGAACAACGAGACCGCAAACAGAATTAGCATTGCAGGAACCGCGGAGCACAGGCAACGCAATCGACAGTACTGAGCCACAGACAGAGAAAGCGAGCAGGCACGGAAAAAACAAGGCAGAGGAGCGGGACTCACGCGCGCTCGAGCTCGTCGGGATCGGGATCTTCGGCTGCGGCCGCGGCGAGCCAGAGCAGCGCCATCACACAGATCCCAGGGGCCCACCGGCGCCCCATCCCCGCCTCCCGGCCGGCCTCAGATCTCCCATGGCAGGCGGGGCGCAGAGGAGCTCGGTGCTCGGCTCCCATGGCGGCGGCGGATCTCGAGGTCGGGGCGACCGGCGACGAGGCTTCCGTGGTGGGGCGGCGAGCTTGTGGGGAGGTGGCGGCGCATGATGCAGCGCAGGCGGCAGCGCGAGGCGGCGGGGCTCCTGGGGTCCGGTGAGGTGGCAGCACGCACCGGCGGGCGGAGGTGAGGTGGCGCAGCAGCGCGGGGTCGAGGAAGGCGGGGTCGGGAGGCTCTCGGCTGTGGGGCGAGCGTCGTCGAATCCCGCCGGAGCTCACCGGAATCGGCCGGCGTAGCTTCTCGCGGGAGTGAGAGGGAGAGACGAGCGGGAGGGAGAGAGGGGTGGGGCAGAGAGATAGGGGCGGAGAGGGAGGGGATAGAGACAGAGGAGGTGGGGCAACGGTTTTCTTTACCCGCAAAAAAAGATAGCCCCCTCTTTGCCGTCCGCTAACAGATGGCAAAGAATCTTTGCCGTCCGCCAGCAGATGGCAAAAAGTGGGGTTGGACCGTTGCAGTATATTGGCATCCGGTGGCACCTCTTTGCCGTGCGCTGACATCTTTGCCATCTGCCAGCAGACGGCAAAGAAATGACAGATGGCAAAGACCTTCTTTGCTGTCTGCCAGTTCTTTGCCGTCTGTTGTTTGGTAGCTGATGGCAAAGACCTTCTTTGCCGTCCGCAAGCAGACGGCAAAGAACTGGCAGATGGCAAAATCCCTGATTCCAGTAGTGCTAGTTAGTTTTTGCTACCTCCCTAGTTCATTTTCCTCAAAAAAAACTCTTTTGAACTATCATACCACTAGTGGACTTTAATCGGGATTAAAGCGACCCAGTTGACATCCCTAGTTGAAAGGGAGTGTACGACCGCTATATTTAAGTTGCCAAGGCATCTAAGCAGTTGAAATAATCTGAGAAAGCACTTAACAGTGTGGCCTCATATAAACTACGAAGACAGTCTTGTGATGAAGTTGAGAGGAAAAGTTAAGGACTCAAATGAAATAGGCATGCATTTCTTTACGATAGTACATCAGGCACTGTTGACATATTGGCCAACTCAGGTATAGCGTAACAACAAATAAGCATTCGAATCAAGCAATACAGCAAAGCAGACAACTGAACTATTTGTAATTCGGTAGGATTACACGTTGAGGGCACAAGCCAAGAAAGCATCCCACTCGCATTACATTTCACATGTAGTAAAACACACTGTCTTACCATATGTTGATGTGAAGCCTAGCTGCTGTTGCAATGTTCTTTGAAGATATTGTCAGCATCCCATGGTTGCAAATCTAGTTGTTGTAGTTTATTCTGCACCATCTATTTAGGTAAAATTAATTTTAATCACATGCACTGGTTCGAATTGATCATCAATGGTTCATCTAAACTAATGAAAGAAGGGTGTGTGCATACACGACAATACTCCCTCCGATTCTTTTTACTTTGCGTATAACTTTTTCTCAGTTTTCTGGTATTAGTCTGCGCGTTCCCGATTCCTAGCGCTGGTTTCCTTTTGTGCCCCGCCCCATCCGCCTCTGCCCTAATTAATTGGCAAATTAGTCTAGAAAAATTAAACCAGTGCCCTCCTTGGTATGCGGGTCAAGAGTTATGTGCAGAGTAAATAGAATCGGAGGGAGTATATCTGCTTCCCTTTACTTTTATGCTTGTTCGAGGTGCCAGCCCGAAAAGAACAAATAGTTTGCTTGATGGGGTTGGCAGCTCCATAATTAATAGAAGCATCAAATTAGTCATGCAACTTGGGAAGATCAAGAACACACAAACAAGTAATGAACAGAGGCTCGGAGCAGTGATGTAATAGCTAGCATCAGAAAATGTAGGGTAAAACAAACAAAAAGCAGCGGAACCACATGCTAGTTTGCTGATGTGTAATTAAGCATAGAGAACATTAAGCAGTCTGATGGAACCAACAGGTGGCATCAGAACAAAACTAAAGCATATTAACTATATGTGCACTGGTATGTAATTTAGCACATGTAACATGTTCACTGCCAGAAGTATGGCCCTACAGGTGCAAGCAGAATAACGCGTCTCATGAAAACCTGAATGATGCCCTGAAGAAATTCAAAGGTGCGGTGCTTATGCTAGAAAGTGAACGTAGGCACCGGCCGTTGGATAATAGTACCTGATTCTCGGCGGCGTATGGGTATCGTTGTCATACTTGATAGCTAAGGATCATCGATGGTGCTCGTGTTGCGATTGAGTTTGGGCCGGCTGTCGCCGTCGCTGAATTGGCTCCGGTGCTACGGTTGCGGCGCCTGTCGACATACAAGAAAGCTCATTTGTGGTAAGTGAACAGTTGCACAATAAAGAGAAAAACAGAAGGAGTACAAATCGAAATAACCTGACGAGGCTGCGACATTGGTAAAGCAGGGCCGGTGGAGTTGAATATGGCGTCCGTGGAGAGGGTCCGGTGCAGTGGACGAAGGCTTCGGCGGGCGCGTTTTATAGTGCTTTCAGTGAGGCGGATCTGTTGCGGCGGACGAGGGCTTGTATGAAGGGCCAGCGAAGGGGCGGACAAGGGCGCCGGTTAAGCAGATCCAGTGCGGTGGACCATGATGGCTGTCAAGGAGATCTGGAGCGGTGGACAAGCCATTCGCTGAAGCAGCTCCGGTGAAGTGGTGAGTTGGCAGTTGGGGGTTCCAAGGTGCGGAAGGTAGATCCGGCGGTTGTGAGGTCCACCACTACGGCGGAGGACTAGATTCGGCGGCTTGCCGTGGTTG
>NC_041386.1:412637092-412645680 GCF_002162155.2 Triticum dicoccoides | reverse complement strand
CTGGGGAAGCATGTTGGGGGCAAAGAGGGGAAAGCAATGGAGTTACCAAAGCAGCCCTTTTCCGTTCATGTGGCAGGGGTAAAACAGGAATATCGCAGGGCTAAACTTTCGGGCACGTGATATTTCGATGTGAGCGGGAAGTTTGAAAGCTTTTGGCGCCTAAAATTATAAGTATTCTACTCTCGTACGACCGACTATGATATCATGGCCGACAATTTGTTTGTTTTGGACGCAAAAAAATGTGCAAGTTTTGAAAATAAATGTCTCCAACTCGAAACTTAGATTGTCCATTCAATTCAAATATGGATCATTGAGCTAATACAAGCAAATACCATCATACGGTCCAATTCAAATGAAATTCCAAATGTGTTTATCCTAAATATGATGACAAAAGCAAAAATGTGTATGTGTATGAATAAAGTGGATCATTATAAAGTTTGAACATGCCCGTATGTGTATATCTCTAGGTTTGAAATCACGAAATCCCGGCTTAAAAAATGTACCTCCGTTTAAATGAATTACAAAAGCTAATGATGGAGTCGAATTCCAAAATTCCAATCTTAGGTTTGTAATTCTGGTACATCAAGGTATATCACGCATGTTCAAAAGTATCGTTATCTCATAGTACAAACTGTGAAACAAATTGATCAACCATGAGTGCACAATATCTCAATTACGCTAAAGTCCCTCAAATATAGACACCTCACTCTTTATCTGAAGTCAACCCTCCCCCCACCACACACACACACACACATAGAGAAGTCGTTCTCTCCCCCAAACACCAACACACGAGCACATTAATACCCCTCTCTCTTGTAAAGTCCGGACCCCAACATAGGTCTCTATCACTTTGTCTCTCGGGCATGCACACATCTCTTCCCTCACTCTCTAGGTCTCCTGCTATCTCTCTTATCCAAGCACACGCACTATGTAGAGTGTATATTTCCCATACACGCGAAATGTCGCCCCCAAACGTCTATCTCCCTAGTTATGTGGTTCTCGCGCACTCACCTCACGCACCACCCCCACTGCAAACAAGCACACTTTGTCTCCTTATGCACCACTCTCCTCTTTCTATCTCTCCCATATGCGGACCTGCCCTAGCTCCTTCCCTGTATACATATATGTCGTGACTCTTTGCATAGCTCCCTAATGTATAATCGTTCTCGATTTCGCACATTGTTCTCTACACCATCTATTCTAGATCTCTTATGAAGTCCCTATCACACACACGATGACTCGCTTCCCTTGCGTCTGCGTTCATAGGCCAATTTCAGACAACATCAACATTGTCTCCCTATCTATACACCATTTATGGACACAAACGAACCCTCTCGCCCCCTCTCTTCCTCTCTCTCTCTCTCCGCCGCTAGCTCTCTCTTTCTCTCGCTCCCACACCCCTCTCCCACACACACACTCGATGTCTCTTCCAAATAGTATGCTCCCCACGCCCGCACCCGTGCTATCTCGCTACTACACATGTCAGACCATTCCCCCTTCCCTTATACTAGGTTTACATCATTAGTGGTCTCTCTACTCCACATACACTCTCTCCCTCTCACACACAAACGCGTGCACAAACCCACACAGACACACACAAACACCCATTTACCTAGATCCTCATCTCTCCTCATGTTTGCATGTGTATCTCACACACTCACTCTCTAATATGTATGTGTGTCTCCATGTTACACAACACAAAGCCCCATGTACATGTCTCTCTCTATCCTCCACACACATAGACAAAAAGAATCTGTTATCATTGCCTCAGTCTCTAACATATCACACACGCACACACACACACACTCTCTCTCTCGCAAACATGCTCAACAAGGGTTTCCCCGTGAATAACTTACCGTCTATTCACGAACAGTCATGGCAGTACGGCGAACATGAGACGTGAAAAAGAATAAATCTACACATGCTTAGACCACCTAGTATGACTACTAGGACTAGAGCAAGCCAAAAAGTGCGCCGCTGTCACCCCCTCCTTGTCGGCGACGGGAAAATCTTTGTTTTACACAGTCGAGAAGTCATTGTGCTAAGGCCCCACATGCCGAGGCATTGAATAGAATGAAGATGCTAGTTTATGGAAGCAAGTATCGATAATACGTTTGTATCTCCATACTTATATTTCTTCTCTTATAAAATACCGAGTTGGTGATGATGGTACGTGTGCCATCTTGCAATATAGACCGTCCGATCTATATCCGACGGATGGAAATGAAACTAAAAGATACCCGCACCCCTCTCCACATTTGTAGACAAGGCCTTCCCTTGTTCATCCTTATCTCCAACAAACCTCATTGTTGAGAAATTAAGAAAGGAAGCCTCTGGAACAAACTGGCCCGGTGGCCGCTGTCGGCGTCGTCAATCCCCATGCTTCCGCTCAGTTCGACCACCAACCACCACCACACCCCACTCCTCTTCACCTTATCTCATATTTCTCGAGATATCATTAGTTTTTACACATGGGATTACTCCCGAAAGGGTCAATCACAACAAGTGTTTTATAAAGAAATGCATCTTGATGTTCCGTGCAATGCACGGATCTTGCTAGTACTCCTACACAAGACTAAGTTGGTGATGCTGGTGTGTCTGCCATCCGTCGTTTCTGACCATTAGATCTACATCTAACGATTGTGAGGTAAGTTGTTGCCTTTTCTCACCAACATACCACTTGTCTACCAATTTGTAGAAAAACCCATAATTAGTATCTTAAAACCAACCACATCCCTCCCTGACCTCACTAAAATAGCCCAAGGAATATATTCTAATTGAAACATAATATATCTCTAGTGACATATGTATATCAAAATTAGAGTGTTTTGTACCAAGTTTGTGAATAAGTATTATTCTAATTATGATTCGTTGCAACGGACATGAACATTGCTAGTATTTCCAACCATGCATTTCTTTTCCTAGTATTCCATAGTTTCATGTTTTCCATCAAGATATTAGTCACTCATGGTTGATATTAACTTTCAATCATGTACACATATGCACTATGTAACTAGCCTTGCTTATTGGCTTCCAAAGCTTAACTTTCACTCCTACTTACAATATGTAGAGTATTTAACAAAAAACTACCACTTTCAACCAGCCCTAGGAGGAATCTATTATACAAAAAATAGCAAAACATACCCAAAATTTCTTAATCCACGCCAAAAACTACCTAGTACTCCTACCGATTAGGTTCGTTTAAACCCATTTATGACAGGGTTGGCACACATGTCCGTGCTGACGAGGCAGCTTAAACCAACACATTTTGTTTGACCGTTGACACGAGGGACCCACAACTGACCTTTTATCCTGTTATTCCCCCTCAAATCATTATTTTTCCTGAACATTACTTCAAACAGTACTGATGCGTGTTCGTCGGTGGCGCCGATGATGAGCGAGTTGGCCGCCGCTCCGCCGGACGGGCCGGACGCCACGCTGGCCTCCGCACAGGTTGGCAGGCTGGCCCGAGCGTGACTCACGAGCGAGCAAGCCGCCGCGTTGGCCTTCACTCGAGCCAGATGGCTGGCCTTAGCGCGGCGCGTGCGAGCAAGCCGCCACGCTGCCTTGCCAATCTAGCTAGCAAACCTTGCAGGAAAGCAGCTGGACGGAGCTATCTTGGCTAGCTAGCGGCCGCGAGCGCCGGACGGAGCTGGCATCCGGGCTGCCGCAACATGGGCTCCGCACCGCTGGCGGTTTTGACCTCGCCTTCTACCCGGCGGTGGTAGCTGCATCCCATGGCCGAGGATGACTAGGTGGACGGGCCGGAGGTAGGAGGTCACTCGAGGATTTTTGTTGGTAAGAGCATGTGCAATGGTTGATAAGGTAGTCTTATCTTACGTCTGCCACGTATGCAAGTGGTAGTAGTTTCTTGGCATTTTAGTGGTTTCTTGCATTATTAGAGCAAGTACAATAGAGCTGAGTCAGCGGGCTATAAGAAATAAACTACTACTACATGTTGGCTATAAGATGGGCTGTAGATGACATGGCACTAGCTTATAGCCATCAGCTGGTTATACTATTAACCATGTTCTTAGGGGTTTCTTGTAGGAACAATGTACGTACTACTAGCGACAAAAGGCGATTCTAGGTTGTGTTGTACTCCAATGAGTACTACTAGTGGTCACGGGAGTGTATACCTTGTTTTGTGGGTTCGATCACAGCCGAACGCACGGCGACCTTTTTTGAAAATAGTACTACTATACTTTGCTGCGAGCCAATATTTTACACGGGTAGTTTGAGTTTTGAAGTCAAACAGACGTGCGGCCCCACAATCTGGGTACATTGGACAGCCTAGCCACGTGAACGGGTTTTCCTTCCCAGCATCCCGTGGCTCGCGTGCTCGCCCTAGCCGCTTGCAGCTTCCAGCTACTCCCTCCTTTCTGATTTATAAGGCTCAATTCAAAAATCTCACAAACCAAGGTAGATGATGAGTGGTGGAATATTTTTTGTAGTTTGCAAAAGCACCCAATTAATGCTCTTGTTTTACTCAAAAATTTATGTTTACGAATGCATTAATTGCAATGCATGCATGCATAAAGTGCATGCATTGGTCAGTTTTCTCTTAATACTTGCATGCAATGATTTAATGCACCTTGAAGTCTGAACATGTGATGGGGAACAACCAAATTGAGCCTTATAAAATGGAAAAACTAAAATTTTGAGATAATCCCTATAAACCAGAAAGAAGGGAGTAGTAGCATATTTAAACTAGCGCCTCCCAATTAAGCCCGAGGAGCCGGAAAAGCCTGGCGGGACATTGGGAACTGTGTAATATGGCTCTGTACGTAAAGTGCTCTACTACTACTCTGTAGCTTGTGGCATTGCATGCATGGACTTCACTCCATTATTGGCTCTACTATAAAAGAAATTCCTCTTGCCATGTTTTTTTGAAATGGAGGCAAAAGCTTTGCTTCATCTCATTCATAAAGAAGGAACTACTAACATAGTTCGACGAGATCCATTACACCTCCAGAAATGGAAGCGAAAAGCCTAGTCTCGCTATATCAAATAAGTCAAATGTTCTTCCCCCGCAGTAACCGTCGCTGATAAATAGGCTGCTAGTGTGTGCGTGAGAGGAGCGGCTGAGTAGGCCAGCTACGTGAGAGGAGCGGCTAAATAGAGCACCGAGAGTACCCACTAGGCCACTATGCAGGTGTACTTCCCCTGCATTGATAGTACAACCATGGTTCTAGAGAACAGTAGTACCCTCCACTTCCAACTATAGCTCCTTAGCCCTGAGATTCAAGAGTTCAAAACTGGTGCACTATACTAGACTAGACTAGAAGTACAGTACATCGCACTACTAGTTGAGAAAAGTAGTACTAGTACTGCTATAGTACGAGTACGTACTCCTCCGTCACATAATGTATGACATTTTTTGACACTAGTTGGCATGTACAAAAAATGGCAAAACATACCCAAAATTTATTAATCCACGCCAAAAACTACTACCTAGTGCCAAAAATTTCTTACTAGTGCTATTATTTACAGTATAATGCAATCCCATAACATTCCATAATCCCTTTCTTTCAAAAAATCTCTTCTGGAGAGAAGATTGCTATCTCCACGTGAGCTTCTCATAGGCCAGTGCCACTGCATGCAATCATGTGAGAGAGAGGGAGACATCCATGCAGCATGCGGAGAGAGGAGAACGCGGGCGGACAGCTAATGGGCTGCATGGGGCATTTATAGCTGCTAACTCCTCCCATCCATGCACCAGGGGTATTTCCGTCCAGAAAGCATGCAACGAGCCCCTGCCTTGGTATCCGGGTCTGCTCTTATGCGCAGAGTAAAAAGAATCGGAGGGAGTACTAGTAGGAAATAATAGCCTCACCCCTTTGCTGAGGAATGATCTACAGTTGGAAGGGACGAGGCCCTGCGGTTACTATGCTCTTATCTCCTCCTCGCCAGTTCCCCTCCCCCATGAAGAGAAGGCAGTTCGTCGCTGCTCCCATGGATTCGCCAGGCGGTTCTCCTCCTCGTCAGGGCTGGGAGACCTTGGACGATGATCCTGTGGGAGAAATCGCACGCCACTCTGACGTCCTCACCACCGCAAGACTCGGTGCTTCCTGCACCAATTTTTTCAAGACACTGCTTAAATAGACCATGCTTGTTGGTCTTCCATGCATCCTCGAGGAGAAGGTTCTTATATGGGACAATCCTTCGAACAGTCCACCGCTCCCTGGCCATGGTTGCACGTTGACTCCGGTAGAGTTGGCGACGTTGAGAGGTAGTCGGATTTTGTCCGATGAGCAGGTCAGTAATGGAGTTTGATCATGTAGTACTTATTTATTCCATTTCCATCCCGTAATTTCTCCGCTGCCCACCATCTTATATATAGGTCTGGGTCGGTGCCAACGAAGATTGGCTTGCATACCTCCGGCCGGATACCACCATCATTTTGCACAACATCCACAGCAGTGCGGCCATTCCGGTAGACCCCTTCTCCACCATTGGGATCGGCCTTCCGGACTGGCTGGGCAAGAATACGTATGATGATGCCTACATGAGATTGAAGAAGATAGGAATTACGGACCCGCCAACAAAGCGACGCAACTACGACGATTACTATCTCATTGCGGTGTTCGACATAAGGATTGCCATCAATGCAGGAGGCAGTAACGGCAGAGGCTGGCGCATGTTGGCGGTGGCACATTTGTACCCCTACATGTTTGAAGACGTCGTGCGCCATCTAGGCCGCATCTTCGCGGTGACAAGACAGGGGACTTGTTTCATCTGGTTGACATCCTACGATATGAGAGATTACAAACGGAATGCACAAACCATCATTTGCATCCCTAATGGTACTCCATTACTTTGCAAGGACCAGTCATCCCCCGATCAAAATAAGACCGCCGATCCTGGATGTGCATTTGCATCCGCGATTCGGTCTAACCTGGAACCTTGTAGCTGACTTTGGCATATTGGGATCAACTATCTTAGCAGTCGTTACCCATGGTACCACTGATGTGCAACACGGTCACATAATCTACCATGATCGGACCGTCACCATCTACCCAGGTATTCCATTTTTAACCCTCTCGCCTTCTCTTTCATTGTTGTATTAGTAGTATACTTTGTCGTACTAGTAGGAGTACTTTTTACCTTGGAGGACGCGTATAGCTAGCTAGGCCCTTGAACACTTGAACCCACTAGCTGCCACCATTTTTGTTTTTCCATGTCTTACTATCTCATCCATGTAGCCAAGAGTGGCTATATATAATAAGCCGGTTATTTTACTTCCTATATACCGGAGTAGTACTATTTGCTGCACAGTATTACTGACCACCACATTTGAGCACAACATTATTATGCATGGACCTTGACTATGTATGTCACCATGTGTCCAGATCTGGGATGCCGCATGTACCAGATAAATGGCGTCGAGTTCGACCCCCGTGATGCTACGTGGGTGCCGAGGAACACTCTTGGAGAGTACTCGCTTTTCATTGGGGACATCTACCCCATTGTGAAGCGGATGCCACCTTCCGTGCACGACACGGAAGGCCTGCCGTTCATGAAGCATGGTTGTGTCTTCAGTGCGTACCGCCGGATGAACGACATGCTGGGACACGCTATCCCTGATTTATGCCGCTTCAGCTTGGATGAATCTCCATCATGTGGAACCAGACTAGAAAGCTGCGACAGTGATTCCCGTTTCCCACCGCTATGGATCGTGCCATCCATGAAGAACACCTGGGACTGGAACCTGGAGGAGGACATGTAGCCCATCTATAACGTGTAAGTGGAGTATGGTGATTGTGAACGGTAGCGCTGTGAATATATGTAGACTAGTCGTGCACAAATTTATCACATGATTTGGAGATGAACTTGTGTGGCATACTAGCATTTGTCCTTTAGAATTTATTACTAGTAAATGTGTTATGTGTATGTGCAACTTGTGTGGTTGTTGCACGGGCTCCAACATGCTCTTTGAGAAAAAAGGTGGCACAGCTTTGGATATACGTGACGTGGCGGCATCATACAGTAGCATCGTTCGCTATAGTTGTACTAGTACACTCCTACTAGCCTTGCGCTTGGCTCTTTGCCTCTTCGGGAGGTTCAATAGTTCGTACTCGTGTGAACCTTGCACTTGGCTCTTCGCCTCTTCGGAAGGTCCAACAATGATGATACTTGTCAGGACCCTGACTCAATGCCACATCGATCTAGCATGTAACACCTCATATCACTTTGCGGCCTCACGCACGGTATTCCCACGGGTGTCGCCTTACCTTAGCCCGGGACCGTTTGCGCCTTTTGGCACACGTATATGACAGTGTCGCTAGCATCCATATGATAAGGAGCCCGGGCTGACATGGCTAGTCGTAAACCCAAAGTGGCACAGACTTACAGGGACAGGCATCCATGACCCAGCATCGAACGTGTCGGTCATCAGCGAGTGAATCCAGGCTGTAGCACTGGGCTAACAGGACTCCGGTGAACCGGGCTGTAGCAGGCTAACAGGACTCCGGTATTCATCGCGTGACATTTCCCCGAAGGGACAGACACAGGAACGAAGAAGGACACATGCCGGCCAGCCTAAGTGTTCCGGAGCAGTAGCAAGCTACCATGGCTCGGTGGAAACA
>NC_041386.1:412625858-412637077 GCF_002162155.2 Triticum dicoccoides | reverse complement strand
GTAAGAGAGGCTACTAAAGATAAACAACTAGATGGTCAGATCCCACACATACCAAGCATTTCAATAACATACACACAATATGCTCGATATGTGCAAATACAACATGGCATCACAACATGACTCTACGACTCAAGTATTTTATTCATTAGGCTCCGAGGAGCGAGATATTACAAACATGGGTCTCATGACCCAACACTCAGAGCATACAAGTCAAAGCACAAGCGGAAGCTATCATGTCTGAGTACAGACATTTATAAATGAAAAAGGCTTGAAAGCCTGACTGTCTACCAGATCCTGCCGGGGCACAAGATCGTAGCTGAGGTAACAAGCTAAACGTCGAAGTCCACGTGGAACTACTAGTGAGACCGAAGTCTCTCTGCAAAAACATAAAATAGGCAAACGTGAGTACAAATGTACCCAGCAAGACTTACATCAGAACTAACTACATATGCATCATTATCAACAAGGGGATGGTGGGGTTTAACTGCAGCAAGCCAGCTTTGACTCGATGGCTATCCTAAACTACGACTGCAATCGACTCTTTTGAGGTGGCGCACACGAGTCCACATATTCACCATATCAATACACCACTATGGATCCGCTCCCGTCTCCCTACGAGAACGCCATCCATAGCACTCACGCTTATCTTGCGTATTTTAGGGTATCCACTTCCACTTGTCTATGAACTGATATAAGCAACCCAGAAGTCCTTTACCGCGGACACGGCTATTCGAATAGATGATATTAACCCTGCAGGGGTGTACTTCTTCATACATGTTTCCACCACTTAGCGTCTGCACACGACATGTGCTCGGCAGACTTCAAGCGAAAGCCGACGTGGGTGTAGACCACGACCTACCTAAACACTCAAGTCTCTAGTCCAGGTTTATCGCCTATTCGGGTTCCATCCATGAGGAGATCCGGCCGGAGTTTCGCTCACAGCCCCAAACGATGTGAACAGGGTTCCGTGACACCAAACGGGCGCCCGGTTTACCCGGCCACGTGCCTACCGCATCACAGCCCACCCCTACGGTCAGCGCTGTCCACGGCCTCCAGCATACTACAAACACCAGAAACTACTTGCAACTCCTGGACAGAGGACAAGGGTGAATAAGAAGTCGAGCGGGGTCATATTTCAGGGCCCAATGTATGGTAGTAGCTGAATCATGGATCACAAACACAGAACTCAGTTCCTGAGGACGGCTTCAATGAGACAACCCACCATGTACTCCTACATGGCCTCTCACCGACACCTTTTACCAAATCGTATTCACACACTTAGCTCACACACAATAGGACATGTTCATACACCTCTGATTCATCTCCGATGAATCAGACCTGACTCAACTCTAAGCAGTAGCAGGCATGACAAACAAGCATGAATGAGTAGGCACAACAGGGCTCAAACAACTCCTACTCATGCTAGTGGGTTTCATCTATTTACTGTGGCAATGACAGGTCATGCAGAGGATACAGGGGTTCAGCTACCGCAGCAAGTAACAGTTGAATCCTTGTTGTCCTAATGCAGTAAAAGAGAGCAGGAGCGAGAGAGTAGGATTGTATCGGAATGAACAAGGGAGTTTTGCTTGCCTGGCACTTCTGAAGATAACATTGAGTCTTCATCAGTGTCAACGATCATATCATCGGTATCACGTCTATCGAGAGGGGACAAATACCGGCAACACAGAAGGGAACACAATCAATGCAATGCACAATATGATGCATGATCATGACATGGCAAAATGAATGTGTTTTGGGCTAATGCAACTAGCAAGAGATTAAATGAAGTTGGTTTGAATACAAGATTCAAATTCAAACTCCATATGTGATTATTCAAATGCCATTTAATTGATTTGTGCTAAACAGCAGCTATAAGTTGTTCTAACATGCATGAAAATGGTACAGATGGATTCCTTGAATTTTTCTGATAATTTTTCATATATAAATTATTTAATTTGGAGCTACGGTTGATTTTCTATGAATTATAGAAGTTTTAGCTATTTTCTGAAATTATTAAATCATTTAAGATTATTTAAATTCCAGAAAGGAATTATTGCGTCATCATGACCTCATAGTGATGTCAGCAGGTCAACGGGCGCCGTCCAGGTCAAACTGACCTGTGGGACCCATATGTCAGCGTCACAGGTTAAACAGGGGGGTAATTAAATTAAAATAAACTAAACTAATTAACAGGGGCGCTGGCCCCACCTGTCATCGACCCAGGGGGGGGGGTCAAACCCCTGGTCAGTAGGGCCAAACCTGCCGGCGGCTTGACGCCGGCGAGGCCGAGACGGCGGAGGCCTTCGGATTTCTTGCTCCGGCGGCCAAACGGGCGGATGAGGGCGTCTACGTGGAGCTGGGACTCGCCCGCATCCATCTGTGCAAACGGCAGGGGCTGAGGTGGCCCGAGCTCACCGGAGGCAAGCTCGCGGCGGTGGCCGGAGTTCGGGCGAGGTCGGGGTTGGCGTTAGGGGGCACGGGAGGGGAAGCTGGTGTGTGAGTTAGGTTCCTGGTGAGGTGTGGAGCACGTTGCCGTGCTCGGTAGCTAGCTCCGATGGCTCTGGCCTTGTCCGCGTCATCGCCGGCGGTGAGGAGCTCACGGCCCCGGTGAAAAGGGCGGCTAGCGTGCGGGAACGAGCGCGGGGAGGAGGGGAAATGGAAGAGGAGCTCACAGCGGATCCGGTAGAGGCAACGGCGAGGCCGGGGAGGGGCTGGAGCTCGCGAATCCTCGGAAGTTCGCCGGCGGCCGAAGGTTGGGGACGAGCTCCGGGAAGACGCTACAGGGCTCCCGCGGTCGAATGGGTTGGTGTAGAAGACGCAGAAGGCGATGGCGGTTCCTCTGAACTCATCGGAGAGGCACGGGGTGGACGGTGGCCGCGGTGATGCTCGTCGGCGGCGACGGGTGTGTTCGGTGGCTGCGCGCAAGAGAGCCAGAGGAAGAGAGGAGCTCAGGGAGAGAGTGAGAGGCCTGGGGGGGTGCGTGGCGTCGCGGACGGGGTCCAGGGCGACGAGAGGAAGCAGGAGGTGGCCAGGGGGAAGCAGGAGGTGGCCAGGCCTCTCGGGCGCGCGCCACGCCTCGCCTCTGTTCGTCCTCCTGGCAAAGGAGGAAGATGACAAGGGGGGGGAAGGAGGTGGGCTGGGCTGGCCAGGTGGGCCTGGTGGGCTGCAGAGGTAAGTCCAGGTAAGGTTTCTCTCCTCTGTCTTTTATTTCTGTTTTGTTTTATTTTTATTTAATCTTTTGCCACTGTTTTGAATTTAAAATAATTCAAACAATGCCAAAAGCTCCTCTGAATATTTTTATTTTGCTATATGGAATTTTCCAAAAGCTCATAAAATATTTCAGGGGTATTTGAAATTATATTCTAGTTATATGAATATAATTCAAATTCAAATAGCTAATGATTTAAATTCAAAGTCCCAAAAATAAATCCTTAAAAATGTTCAATATTTTGGTTGGGACCAGAACCCTTACCAAAATTTATCAAACATTTAAGAAGAGCATTTTGGAGCAATGAATGAGATTTTTAGGGTTTTTTGCCCTTCTTTTATTTAAGTTTTTGAGGCTTCCAAAATTCCTCAGTTCAGGTTTCAAAAATTTGAACATGATGCTCAGATGGAAGCAGGCATAGGACAGGCCAGAACTAGGGATGTGACAACTCACCCCCACTAAACAAGAATCTCGTCTCGAGATTCAAGCGTAGGGTAAGGTGAAGGGTAAACGCAACTAGTATAATCTTCATGATCCAGGTTGTACTTCAAATGAACGTTGATTTGAACACCATCTTTGTCTTGTCGTTTTGCTCTGAGAACTCCAGCTAATCATGACAAGAAGAGGAAAGGAAAACTCTAGAGGGGTCGATCTTCTCGAAGATCGAACAACTCACGGAATGAGACATAGGACCATTTCTCGGGTTGAGACACGAGAGACACATCAAGAGGGGTGGAAAGAAACGGATGACAAAGGTTCACTAGGTAGGCAACAAATTTCACGCTTAAGAAGGTGGTAATCGATTGTCAACGTAGCGAGGAGTTGAGTTGCCATGAAACCACAACGAGACACCTTCGGAACCGTGACTCGTAGATATCTCCCCTTAAGTGGCAAAAAGAATTACCTTTGATACAGAGATCGTTGAGACTCTCTATATCAGCCGAAGGCAAATCACAGCAATCGATTGGCGGGGGTCGGTAGAATGGCATACTCAAACTTGGATGATGTGGATTACCTTGTTGAAGACAACGCAATGGATGAATTTGCTTATCACCGGAAATGGAAGAGACCCATGGTAGAATGGCACATTGGTGGTGCAAGCTGGGAACAAAATGCAAATGCTGGGAATGATTCTGGTAACTGGGGAAGAGCCCAACAATAGAGAGTGAATTCACTGTTTGAAAAGATCATAGCATTGCCGAGGAAACTGAGAGCAAACCCAGTTAGTGCCGATGATAACACGTAGCGCTTATGCGTGCTCTCAAGAACTTGAGCATTTCCATAATCATCAAGGTTTTACCAACATCCGCGTCAAGGATCCTGGCAACACAACTTGCTACCATGATGAATGATGATGGATGATGCAGATGCAAAGGGAGATAACACTTTCTCAGATTTCACCTTAGCGAGGCCAAGGAAACAAAATCTGGATGATCGACCGAGAGACATTTAGCACTCCGCTTCTAATGTTCTCCTTGATGTGCTAGTGTAACCCATTCATAGATATGGTTTGGTAACTAGAACATCAAGTAAAAGGTCGGACTTCGGGAGCAATAGAATCCATAAGGAACAGTTACGGAGGTAATTCCTACGAAATCCTTATGGGGAGGTGGCCAACTTCTTCAAACAAGATACTACAATAATAGGTCTTCCGGCTGGGTGTGTTGGCCACGACATCCACTTTACCGGTTATTGAGGGACCAATATTATAGTTCTTGGGAAATATTCCAACCATCATATCTGCCTGAGACTCAGATCTGGTTGGTGTCAGAATATTCCAGACTCATAGAGTCTAGGAAGAAGAATGAAAGTTTGCAACACAAATCGACGAGATGACGTTGTGGGATTCTCGGGAGATGAACTACGATAGCAAGCTCCAAAACATGAGCTGGTTCTGCTACAAACATGTGAACACATTGTTCCAGACAAGCATGCCCACATGGTAGTCTTACAATAAAACACTACCGAGTTCTGGTTGGGAGCCATCAGCGAGGATATCGAAGTTCTTACATAAGTCCGGATTAGCTCTTATGAAGATACTCCTTCTCCTTGAACAAATCAGTCAGTGGCTTGGTGTGCTAGGATACACATATGGAATGAAGGTTGCAAGTCTCCAGACCACAGAATACTTCGCACGTATGCATGAATGACTTGGGATGATTCCAGAGGGAGCAAAACTAACTTTCTCAAATTCACGGCGGCAACTTTCACCAAATGCACCTGTATAAGAGGAAGTCACTCCTTTCATCAAACAATTACTTCATGAGCTAGCATGAAGAAAATGCCTTCAAAAGTTTCCAACACTAGCTTAATGTTCAACAAAATCATGGAGGAGATAAGGAGGTTGTCAATGGGCTCAACAACAATTCTTCCGGGTTTCCATATCACTGGACTTCCACCATCATGTGAACACGGTGATAGCATTGATCAGACCCAAAAGATATAATGGTGTATGCTCGAGGGATCAACCACGAGTAAGACAACATTACGAACATCGTTGGTTCTGACTTGATTTGACGATAGCCCACACTCAAATCAAAGGATTGATAAGACAATAGGTCCAGCAACTGATCACAGGGACCAATCGATGAAGATATCATCTTTCTTCAACACACACTACACAAGATTATCCCTTTGGAACGAACTAAGTCAGGCAAGCTTTTATCCTCCAACTCTCCAAGTTGTTGTCTAGCTTAACCAACTAGCTCAGGGATATCTAACACCGATTCTTGGAGAGAAGGTGGTTCACAAGAAACCAACTTGATCACGAGCTCAACATAGCGGTCAGGTGACAACCTGGTAATACTTCTGAGAAGATATTCAGAAAATCACGAACCACCGGTATGTTACTAAGCTCGAGAACAATCTTGCTTTTCAGGGCAAGACGATATGATCAATAGAGCAAGGATTTGAAATAATCCTAACTCATCGATCGAGGAGTGAACCCGGAGAATGGACTAGGTAGCACGATCAATCTTAGAATGATGATTCGATAACCAACACACTAAGAATGAAATTATTGTCCTTTAACTACCCAGCAACGAGGTTGCTGGGAGTATTGATTTCACACATCATGATTCATTTGTCGGCATTCCGGTGACAATAACACAGGAACCGAGGAATGAACAATGATGGCAAGAAGTATCACTGTACCAAGAGTTCATAGGATGGTGTGCAATTCCTATAACAATCTCGATATAAAATATGTAATACTCCAAGGTAGAGCAGAACAAAAGCTGGAGTAGCAATTTGATCTGCGGAATACAACTACTTTGACCCAATCCTAGATATGGATGAGATTCTGGAGTTTGTTTCTCCTAGTCATTCTGCGATAGAATGGCTTGACGGACCACAAGGGTAATAAGCATTGATAACACGAATGCACAATTACTCCTGACTATCAATTGATAGACAAGGGCCAGAAAACAACTAAAGAGAACAACTCAAAGGAACATATAATTTTCTGAGTTGTGGATGCATAGATTAGTATATCGAACCAAGGTCAACATATTTCTTCCGGATAACCCATGCAGAAGGGTAGAACTGGCAGAGTCACAATTATGAATGGAGAACTCCTCAAGAATAATCCTGTTGTGATATTTCAGTTCAACGAGGAACTTCTGCCATAAGTAGTTCATGGTATTTGGAAGAAGAAGATACCACGGACTTCAAGGACTATCGCAAGGGTTAGTAATATCCTAAAGGCACTAGCAATTACTATCAACATGAAGTAGGTAGAGTGAATCTCGGGTTCAAGAACCCAGGAACAGAATACCTATTACTAAGTAGCATCACGGGATGCTTTCGAGAATGATGGCCAGAATCATCACACTGGGAACACAAATCATGGCTAAATTACTAGATGATCCCCTAAGACACCTAGGGTCATAATAATAATTCCAACATATATGTCGAGGCAATAATTACCTCAACACACCGATTAGTGTGGTTAATCTGGCCCACGGGAACATCGGAAACAGAAGGAAGGGATTGCAAATGCATCGGACTATTTAGAAACCTGGGATGACTCGGACATCATAACGCCTGTAAATGCTCAGAAAAGATTTGAGACATTCACAAAAATGGTGGCATAACCACTCAGAAGCAGAATATCAAGATTTCGAGATCAACAATTAACATACACAAGTAGTAGAAACTGAAACGAGGCTTAAGTCCAACAATCTATAAGTCTACAGATTAGTAACACGTGATCCTGATAGAAAGAAGAGATAGCCTAGTTCTTAATCCCCGCAGGAAAGATAAGATGACTTAGATCAGAAGGCATAAGGTATAAGGAGTAAAAAGAGCCTTACGTTCCATCCCACAATCAATTCCCTTATATAACTAAAGAATTTCTAGACTCAACTTCGACCAGTTTGGCTTGGTAATCCTACAGGCAGTCAAGATCTGATACCAACGCTGTCAGGACCCTGACTCAATGCCACATCGATCTAGCATGTAACACCTCATATCACTTTGCGGCCTCACGCACGGTATTCTCACGGGTGTCGCCTTACCTTAGCCCGGGACCGTTTGCGCCTTTTGGCACACGTATATGACAGTGTCGCTAGCATCCATATGATAAGGAGCCCGGGCTGACATGGCTAGTCGTAAACCCAAAGTGGCACAGACTTACAGGGACAGGCATCCATGACCCAGCATCGAACGTGTCGGTCATCAGCGAGTGAATCCAGGCTGTAGCACTGGGCTAACAGGACTCCGGTGAACCGGGCTGTAGCAGGCTAACAGGACTCCGGTATTCATCGCGTGACATTTCCCCGAAGGGACAGACACAGGAACGAAGAAGGACACATGCCAGCCAGCCTAAGTGTTCCGGAGCAGTAGCAAGCTACCATGGCTCGGTGGAAACACTAGGAGACATTTCCCGGTAAGAGAGGCTACTAAAGATAAACAACTAGATGGTCAGATCCCACACATACCAAGCATTTCAATAACATACACACAATATGCTCGATATGTGCAAATACAACATGGCATCACAACATGACTCTACGACTCAAGTATTTTATTCATTAGGCTCCGAGGAGCGAGATATTACAAACATGGGTCTCATGACCCAACACTCAGAGCATACAAGTCAAAGCACAAGCGGAAGCTATCATGTCTGAGTACAGACATTTATAAATGAAAAAGGCTTGAAAGCCTGACTGTCTACCAGATCCTGCCGGGGCACAAGATCGTAGCTGAGGTAACAAGCTAAACATCGAAGTCCACGTGGAACTACTAGTGAGACCGAAGTCTCTCTGCAAAAACATAAAATAGGCAAACGTGAGTACAAATGTACCCAGCAAGACTTACATCAGAACTAACTACATATGCATCATTATCAACAAGGGGATGGTGGGGTTTAACTGCAGCAAGCCAGCTTTGACTCGGTGGCTATCCTAAACTACGACTGCAATCGACTCTTTTGAGGTGGCGCACACGAGTCCACATATTCACCATATCAATACACCACTATGGATCCGCTCCCGTCTCCCTACGAGAACGCCATCCATAGCACTCATGCTTATCTTGCGTATTTTAGGGTATCCACTTCCACTTGTCTATGAACTGATATAAGCAACCCAGAAGTCCTTTACCGCGGACACGGCTATTCGAATAGATGATATTAACCCTGCAGGGGTGTACTTCTTCATACATGTTTCCACCACTTAGCGTCTGCACACGACATGTGCTCGGCAGACTTCAAGCGAAAGCCGACGTGGGTGTAGACCACGACCTACCTAAACACTCAAGTCTCTAGTCCAGGTTTATCGCCTATTCGGGTTCCATCCATGAGGAGATCCGGCCGGAGTTTCGCTCACAGCCCCAAACGATGTGAACAGGGTTCCGTGACACCAAACGGGCGCCCGGTTTACCCGGCCACGTGCCTACCGCATCACAGCCCACCCCTACGGTCAGCGCTGTCCACGGCCTCCAGCATACTACAAACACCATAAACTACTTGCAACTCCTGGACAGAGGACAAGGGTGAATAAGAAGTCGAGCGGGGTCATATTTCAGGGCCCAATGTATGGTAGTAGCTGAATCATGGATCACAAACACAGAACTCAGTTCCTGAGGACGGCTTCAATGAGACAACCCACCATGTACTCCTACATGGCCTCTCACCGACACCTTTTACCAAATCGTATTCACGCACTTAGCTCACACACAATAGGACATGTTCATACACCTCTGATTCATCTCCGATGAATCAGACCTGACTCAACTCTAAGCAGTAGCAGGCATGACAAACAAGCATGAATGAGTAGGCACAACAGGGCTCAAACAACTCCTACTCATGCTAGTGGGTTTCATCTATTTACTGTGGCAATGACAGGTCATGCAGAGGATACAGGGGTTCAGCTACCGCAGCAAGTAACAGTTGAATCATTGTTGTCCTAATGCAGTAAAAGAGAGCAGGAGCGAGAGAGTAGGATTGTATCGGAATGAACAAGGGGGTTTTGCTTGCCTGGCACTTCTGAAGATAACATTGAGTCTTCATCAGTGTCAACGATCATATCATCGGTATCACGTCTATCGAGAGGGGACAAATACCGGCAACACAGAAGGGAACACAATCAATGCAATGCACAATATGATGCATGATCATGACATGGCAAAATGAATGTGTTTTGGGCTAATGCAAATAGCAACAGATTAAATGAAGTTGGTTTGAATACAAGATTCAAATTCAAACTCCATATGTGATTATTCAAATGCCATTTAATTGATTTGTGCTAAACAGCAGCTATAAGTTGTTCTAACATGCATGAAAATGGTACAGATGGATTCCTTGAATTTTTCTGATAATTTTTCATATATAAATTATTTAATTTGGAGCTACGGTTGATTTTCTATGAATTATAGAAGTTTTAGCTATTTTCTGAAATTATTAAATCATTTAAGATTATTTAAATTCCAGAAAGGAATTATTGCGTCATCATGACCTCATAGTGACGTCAGCAGGTCAACGGGCGCCGTCCAGGTCAAACTGACCTGTGGGACCCATATGTCAGCGTCACAGGTTAAACAGGGGGGGTAATTAAATTAAAATAAACTAAACTAATTAACAGGGGGGCTGGCCCCACCTGTCATCGACCCAGGGGGGGTCAAACCCCTGGTCAGCAGGGCCTAACCTGCCGGCGGCTTGACGCCGGCGAGGCCGAGATGGCGGAGGCCTTCGGATTTCTTGCTCCGGCGGCCAAACGGGCGGATGAGGGCGTCTACGTGGAGCTGGGACTCGCCCGCATCCATCTGTGCAAACGGCAGGGGCTGAGGTGGCCCGAGCTCACCGGAGGCAAGCTCGCGGCGGTGGCCGGAGTTCGGGCGAGGTCGGGGTTGGCGTTAGGGGGCACGGGAGGGGAAGCTGGTGTGTGAGTTAGGTTCCTGGTGAGGTGTGGAGCACGTTGCCGTGCTCGGTAGCTAGCTCCGGTGGCTCTGGCCTTGTCCGCGTCATCGCCGGCGGTGAGGAGCTCACGGCCCCGGTGAAAAGGGCGGCTAGCGTGCGGGAACGAGCGCAGGGAGGAGAGGAAATGGAAGAGGAGCTCACAGCGGATCCGGTAGAGGCAACGGCGAGGCCGGGGAGGGGCTGGAGCTCGCGAATCCTCGGAAGTTCGCCGGCGGCCGAAGGTTGGGGACGAGCTCCGGGAAGACGCTACAGGGCTCCCGCGGTCGAATGGGTTGGTGTAGAAGACGCAGAAGGCGATGGCGGTTCCTCTGAACTCATCGGAGAGGCACGGGGTGGACGGTGGCCGCGGTGATGCTCGTCGGCGGCGACGGGTGTGTTCGGTGGCTGCGCGCGAGAGAGCCAGAGGAAGAGAGGAGCTCGGGGAGAGAGTGAGAGGCCTGGGGGGGTGCGTGGCGTCGCGGACGGGGTCCAGGGCGACGAGAGGAAGCAGGAGGTGGCCAGGGGGAAGCAGGAGGTGGCCGAGGCCTCTCGGGCGCGCGCCACGCCTCGCCTCTGTTCGTCCTCCTGGCAAAGGAGGAAGATGACAAGGGGGGG
>NC_041386.1:412616228-412625848 GCF_002162155.2 Triticum dicoccoides | reverse complement strand
GGCGTCGCGGACGGGGTCCAGGGCGACGAGAGGAAGCAGGAGGTGGCCAGGCCTCTCGGGCGCGCGCCACGCCTCGCCTCTGTTCGTCCTCCTGGCAAAGGAGGAAGATGACAAGGGGGGGGGGGAAGGAGGTGGGCTGGGCTGGCCAGGTGGGCCTGGTGGGCTGCAGAGGTAAGTCCAGGTAAGGTTTCTCTCCTCTGTCTTTTATTTCTGTTTTGTTTTATTTTTATTTAATCTTTTGCCACTGTTTTGAATTTAAAATAATTCAAACAATGCCAAAAGCTCCTCTGAATATTTTTATTTTGCTATATGGACTTTTCCAAAAGCTCATAAAATATTTCAGGGGTATTTGAAATTATATTCTAGTTATATGAATATAATTCAAATTCAAATAGCTAATGATTTAAATTCAAAGTCCCAAAAATAAATCCTTAAAAACGTTCAATATTTTGGTTGGGACCAGAACCCTTACCAAAATTTATCAAACATTTAAGAAGAGCATTTTGGAGCAATGAATGAGATTTTTAGGGTTTTTTGCCCTTCTTTTATTTAAGTTTTTGAGGCTTCCAAAATTCCTCAGTTCAGGTTTCAAAAATTTGAACATGATGCTCAGATGGAAGCAGGCATAGGACAGGCCAGAACTAGGGATGTGACAATACTACAGTACAATATACTTCTGGCAATCTGACACCGATTGAGCTGCTGCACGTCCCCCGCAAGGGCGAGGGCGAGGGAGAGGGAGAGGGAGGGAGAGGGCGTTGTAGTCAAAACCCTCTCCTCATCCTGCGAACCACCGCGCGTGTGGGCGAGGGAGAGGTGTAGTAAGCAAGCTTCTCCTCGTTCGGCGAGTTGACGGGACACATCAAAGCAATACTAGTACTAGTAGTAGTAGTGCATACTGCGTCCTTTCCGATTAATATGGCTTAATTTGAAACGAGAAAAATACACTGGCGGTCAATGTATGTAACAGTATGGTCTTTACGGTCACTATATATAGTTTTGCGGCGATTATGCGATCACTAGCTCATCGTAGAGCACCGTATTGCACCCTACTGACCGGCCACATAGTCGACATGGCACTTTTTTGACTGGTTAAATTTTCACCGGGTTTCTGGGTCCCACCTGTCAGTTGGCAGAGCAAAGAAACCAGTTAAACAAAACTTTGCACAGGCGCGACATGAGTCCAACCCTTGCGCGTGAACCGCCCTGGCTGTGTATGTGAGTGCATGCATGTGTCCTCCCTCGGTCTTCCAACAAAGAGTGTACTACATGATGTACATCTACACTTCCAATGTGTTTAGCCTTTAATCTAAATCGATATTGATTGACTAATGCACCAACTTGTGCTGTAGATATAGGCTACATGTCTATCCTTAATTACAGCATGCAACGGCCTTCATTTAATCTTCTTATCTCAATGGTCGCATGCACACATAAGTCTGCTACTTTTGGGCGTTAATTATGCCCTGGTCAATGTGTAAATCTCTAAATGTAAAGACTTTCACGGATATAGGGAGTAGGTTGAGCACTTGAGCGTGAGCGTGTGTGTTGTGTCGTGTGCTGTGTGCCGCATGGGTGTGCGAGTGTTGCGTGCGTCCATGTGTATGTGTGAGTGTTGCATGTTGCATGCATGCATGCATGGGGCTTACTCCCTCCCATTGACATGTTCATATTTCAAGCTTCCTCTGTTCCATCCATATGGTGATACTCCCTTTGTTCCCAAATAGTACGGAGTAAAAGCCTCCCTCTGTTCCCAAATATGGAGTATTTGTCTTTCTACAGATTTCAACAAGTGACTAGGTATGGAGCAAAATTAGTGAAGTGAGCGTAGAGGCATAGGGATACTGTAGAAAGGAAGTCCTCGCGATCCATTTATTCCCCATCTCTGTCAGAGAGAACTATTCAACTGGTCTCTTCTTCTTCCTCCTCTCTTCTTCTTCCTCCTCTCTTCCCCATCGCCGGCTGCACACCATTTACCCCCGCTCACTGCTCGCCCGCCCGCGCCATCTTCCTTGGTAGCTCGCGCGTACCATATCCCCCCCGCTCACTGCTCGGCCACAAGAGGAGAAGCTTCTTCGCTCGCCCGCCCGAATCCACTTCCCCGCTGGCTCGCAGGAACCGCAAACCCCAATGGCAGAACCGACTGACACACAGAGCCGTGATTGGAATTCCCTCCCCGATGTTCTCTTGGAGCAGATCTATAGTCGTATGGACCTACTCAGCACCGTCCGTCTGGCCGCATGCTCGGTGTCTTTGTACCGTCTACTCGTCTGCAACCGGCCGGCTCTTTTCAATACACCCTGCTTGCTGATGCTCGATCCTCGCAGGTGGCCCAGACACCGACTTGACGATCCTACGGACGTTGCCGTGGTGCCCCTCGACATGCTACCACTACCCGTCCACCTGTCCTTCATGCGCGGCCACTACTGGGCGGGCATGAAGGCCAACTGGATCGTCCTCATCCACCACACTGGTAGTCCGTGGCGTCTCGTGGATATCTACACCGAGCGAGAGATCACCCTTCCATCGTTGGATACCGCCGCCATCGAGCCTCGCGGCCCACCGGACACTCCTGCCTACTATGCATGAGACGCGTCAAGCTTTTGGCTCGACCTCTGTTTGCAGAAAGTTGTAATCTTCGAAGTGCCCACACCATCAGAAGACTACATGGATTACAATCTCATTGCCTTGTTGAACAAGGGATTAGTCTATCTGGAATCCGGTTGCCATACATGGTTATGGCTCATCATCAATCCTATTGAGGAAACATTTCTGTCTGATGCTATAGTGCACAATGGCATCGTTTACGCGGTCGACACACAGATTGGCTACCTATATTGGTGGAATCTATCATCGTGTAATTGTTCTATCTCATCTCATCTTTACCTTATGAATACGACTGCCTGTTGATTTGTTACAAATTTAGAATGCATAGCATGTCTATAACCACATCATTGCTATATGTTCCTCTCATTTCCTAGATTTTTATGACCACACATGTTATTGTTAGAGTTGATATGAAAACAATTGGCATCTAATGATTGTTAGAATACATATTAGGAGAATAACATCATGATTGCTATATGTTACTCTTGTTTACAAGAATTTTATAACAACGCATGCCATTGCTTAGAGTTGATATGAGAACAGTAGTAGTAAGTGCTATGGTAGAATATGAGTAGGCGCTATCATAGCTGTTTTCCTCTCATTGTTACATGATGTTTGAACCATGACATATTGCTAGAATATGAAAGCCATTGGCTTATTTTTTTAACTTGGGGTATGATTATTACCATGACATTGCAATTCTCTGTCTATGATATGTGTCACTGTTATAATAATCTTAATTCCACACATACTCTGAACATGATTGTTTATTTTTGTCCTTTTGGTCTCAAATTTGAATTGTTGTAGCAGACGCAAATGCGCTGGCCTTCATGATTCCAGGACCTGGAATCATACCAGCCGATGGGTGGTCGTCTATCGCTCGCTCAGCTGACGGCGGTCATTTGATGCTCATTCGCACGTACCAAATTGACCAAACCATTACATCAAACCACTTGGAGTATAATGCATGGGGCGTTCGTGGCATTGATGGCTATGGCTGCTTCGTGTTCGAGAAAGATCCCAGCTCCATTGGGCCAGGCATATTCAACTGGAGGCGGGTTTACAACCTCGGCAACCACTCCTTGTTCCTCAGGCCCAATTATCTGATCATCCAACCAATCATCGATCATATCACCGGCGATGATTACTGTGCTATGCAACTTGCATTCATGAGGGGGGCTGTGTTTACACATCATACCATGGGTTTCATGAATCACCATATCCAGAGATTCGTCGACACAACTTTTTGCCAGATAATCTTCAGTGTGTGAAAGGCATCAAGCTTCCATGCGATGGATGGATTTTGCAAACCCGACATTCGGCAATGTGGTTCATGCCAACAGCAAATATGCACAACTTGATTTGTGCTGATATCTAGACTGAGCCATATATTCTGCTGCTGTAGCACGAGCCTCTTTTGTTGGATATTATGTACTGTTGTTAGTTTGAAGCACTCCTCTGGTTTGAAGGATAGATACCTTCCTGGGATCAAGTGCATCCTAACTCACCTGCGTAGGATGTACTGATAATGATGATGGAGATGTTGTGCAGAAGCCATATATATATATCAGTAAGGCTTCAAGTGCGTACTTGTTAGTTAAACCTATGTATAAATTGTGACACTAAATATGACTAGTAAGTACTACAGTAGCAGTACTAGTATACGCCGGTCAAATTATTCATCATGTCCACGCATTGAATTGACGTGACAACACGCTGCGCGTGAGGTGACACAAGAATCCCGGCGGCGTGTTCGGGTATTCTGGACTTCAGATTTGGAGTACCACTTATCTGTCAAAATCTTTCATCATTCACTTAAAATAGTCGATTGATCATACATTGAGTACCATATAACTAGAATTACCGATGCAAGTCGAAGAAGGATTGGCCCATGCTACCGGCTGGCGTCAAGTTTGATCCCACGGATCAGGAGCTGATCGAGCACCTTGAGGCCAAAGTGAGTGCTGACAGCGCGAGATTTCAGTCTCTCATCGATTTGTTCATACCAACCATCGACAGCGAGCACGGCATATGTTACACCCAACCTGAGAAACTTCCAGGTAAGACATCGATCGGCCGTCTACTTGCACAAAGACATTCCTTTGTTTATAGCTCTATTTTTCTTTTTAGAGGTAGACCTGGTGAAGCAATTACAATTTGACAGTTAATAAAAAGTGAAACAAGTGACTGCAACATGCCAAAGATGTTATGAAAATGCCAACTAGGTACACTAAAACCTGTATTCCACAATACTGCAGGTATCACACTGAGTGGCCTAAGGAAGCATTTCTTCTAGTGCAATTCCAGGGTGTTCAAAAGTGGCGCGTGGACGCGTCGCAAGATACAGTCGGAGTGCGGCATACACGCGATGTGTCACAAGACCGGCAATACCTTGCCGGTGATGGTCAACGGCCGGCAGACGGGCAGCAAAAAAGGTTCTGGTGCTGCACACCAACAAGAACTTCGACCAGCAGAGGACCAACTGGGTGATGCACCAGTACCACCTCGGGGACCTGGAGGAAGAGAAGGAGCGGGAGCTGGTCCTCTGCAAGATTTTCTACCAGACAAACACTAGGGCCAGGAGTAAAAAGATTATAGGTTAGTTTGGTATTGGTAGTTGTACTACCTTGTCGTCCGCAAGTTGGTATTGTTGTTAACGATCTTTTGGTGTGAACTTGCATTTGCTTCCAACCATCATGCCGAGGGTCGACGTGGATATAAAGCTGAATCATTTGTTTCGAAACGAATTTTCAGGCACCTGATTTTTATTTGATGGGTAGCATAAGCACCCGCCGTTCGAATTCCCAGTTCTCCAATTTTTTCAAAACAAGTCATGCACTTATTATCATGATAAAAAACAATATTCGTGATGCATCCCAATTATCAGTCTGTACTTGTAGAATTCTTTCGTTTATTGAGCACGTATGTTGTTTTTTTTAAGTCGAGCAAGTTTCAACTGGGCTGTAGATTGCCCAGGGTTGTTTTGTTTTTAATAGGCCCAGCCCATGACGACAACGGGGCACAAAGATCCAGCAGGTATCTACTGGCCTCTAGCCCGCCAGCGTTAGTTATATTTTGTCTTACAACATCAGCAGGCAGTTTTTTTTACTGAATCAAACACGCAGCCCAGTTCTATTTTCCTCTTGAAACGCATGTCCTACATCCATTTTCTAATCTCTACCTATAGTTTTACTAGTTCATATACACGTATCATTATATTGAAAACACATAAAATTCCCTTTTCATATTTACATCCTTATTTTTGTTGTTTTTTTCCCACCCAGCACTGATTTTTTTACCACTGGTTTTCCCTTAAACCAACTAAATTGTCCCACATCTTATTTGCTTACAAAAACAAAATGATTTTTTTTGGCAAATCAATAAGTTCTTAAAAAAATGTTTATCATTTCGGGATTACAACAGTTCGGACTCCACCGAAATATGCAAAATAAGGTTGGACTTTTTGACCGTGGTCCTGGGCAGAAAATGGGTTGTAATAAATTACTTCAGAATTAGCAAATGGGCTGCAAATTATAAAAAATAGCGAATGCGCTTTATGTTGTCTACCACAGATTTGGAGGCTGACTTGTGGGCCTACTAAGTTCATGCTTACACAAGGTTTCTCAAAAAACAAACTTAGTCAACAATCGACTCTACCAGCGTCAGACCATTAGATGTCAATCTAACGACAATCGTGCTTCTTCAGTCTCTAATCTTCCTGCCCCAGCTGCCCAAACCAGCGCCGTCGGAACCGCCTGCTCCCGCCTCCCATGGCCGGCAGTGCTGACGGGAAGGCCTCACGGCCCCATCATACTCGCATCCCTGGCCTTTCTATCCCTCTACTCACCCACACCTCCTGTTATTTTCCGGTGATGGCAGCCGAACCAGTCAACCCTCGTACTCTCCACCACGTGGGTAGACACTGTCGTGTCTTCCCCGACTCCGTGTCGTTCCCTTCGTAGGCCTCGCCGTCATCCACCGCCCTGGTGCTCTCGGCGCGGCGTAGTCAACGATGTCCATCCAACGGCCGTAGTACTTCTTCAACCTCTGGTCTTCTTGCCCCAGCCGCACAAAGCAGCGCCGGTCGTGCCGCATGCTCCTGCCTCCCGTGGCCGGCTGTGCTGCCGCGGAGGCCTCACCGTCCCCATACTACTCCCACCGTTGGCCAGGCCATCCCTCCACTCACCCACTCCCCCTGTTATTCTGCGGCGACGGCAGCCTCACATCGCAGCCGAACCAGTGAACCGTTGTGCTCCTCTCCGCGTGGGCATCCACTACCGCGTCTTTCCCGGCTCTGCGTCATCCCCTTCCTAGGCCTCGCCGTCGTCCACCGCCGTGGTGCTCTCGGCGCGGCATGGTCAATGTGGTCAACGACCGACTTCCATCGGAAGAGTACTGTACGTGGAGAGGCTGACAGCTGGGTCCACGGCAGCTACAAGGAAGTGCCTCCTTATTACGTGCAAAATAATTATTCCTCCACCTGACAGCAGGGACCCACCGGACGGGCCACCAGTATTTTGCGGAAAAGGCGTTTTCCCCCTGACTGCTGGGACCCACTGGACGGGCCACCGTATTTCGCGAAAAAAACGTTTGCCCCTGACTACTGGGACCCACCGGACGGACCACCGTATTTCGCAAAAAAAAACATACCCCCCCGCTGTCAGCTCGGACCCACCGGAAGTGCCTCCTTATTATGCACAGAAAAATGAATACTCCCCCTACTAGCTGGGACCCAACCTGGTGGGAGGCTGACTTGTGGGCCTACTAAGTTGACGAGGATGGAGGGCTTTGTCAACTTAGTCAATATGAACGATTCTAGCTCCAGTGACCGTACGATGTCCTTCCAACGGCCGTAGTGCTTCTTCAACCTCTGGTCTTCTTGCTCCAGCCGCCCAAAGCTGCGCCGGTCGTGCCGCATGCTCCTGCCTCTCATGGCTGGCTGTGATGCCGCAGAGGCCTCACCGCCCCTACTACTCCCACCGCTGGCCCATGCTATCCCTCTACTCACCCACACCCCCTGTTATTCTGCGGCGATGGTAGCCTCACGCCGCAGCCGAACCAGTGAACCCTCGTACTCCTCTTCGCGTGGGCATCCACTGCCGCATCTTCCCTGGCTCCGCGTCGTTCCCTTCCTTATTACGTGCAAAATAATGATTCGTCCACTTGACATCAGGGACCCACCGAAAGGGCCTCTATATTTCGCGAAAAAAACGTTACCACCGCTGACAGCTCGGACCCACCAGCTATATCTTTGCACGCAAGGAAGTGCCTCCTTATTACGCTCAAAAAAATGAATACCCCCTGCTAGCTGGGACCCACCTTGGTGGAAGGCTGACTTGTGGGCCTACTAAGTTGACGGGGACGGAGGGCTTTGTCAACTTAGTCCATATGCACGATTCTAGCTCCAGTGATCGTATGATGTCCATCCAACGGCCGTAGTGCTTGTTCAATCTCTGGTCTTCTTGCTCCAGCCGCCTAAACCAGCACTGGTCGTGCCTCGTGCTCCTGCCTCCCGTGGCCGGCTGCGATGCGGCAGAGGCCTCAGCGCCCCTACTACTCCCACCGCTGGCCAGGCCATCCCTCTACTAACCCACACCCCTTGTTATTCTGCGGCGATGGCAGCCTCACACCGCAGCGAATCAATAAACCCTCGTACTCCTCTATGCGTGGGCATCCACTGCCGCATCTTCCCCGGCTCCGCGTCGTCCCCTTCCTGGGCCTCGTCGTCGTCCACCGCCCTGGTGCTCTCGGCGCGGCATGGTCAACGTGGTCAAGGAACGGCTTCCATCAGACGTGGACTGCACATGGAGAGGCCGACAGCTGGGTCCACGGCGCAGCAAGGAAGTGCCTCCTTATTACGTGCAAAATAATTATTCCTCCACCTGACAGCAGGGACCCACCGGAGTGGCCACCGTATTTCACCCCCTAACTACTGGGACCCACCTGGTCGCGAAACTGAGAAAGTCGGGACAGTCGGGACCCACCTGGTCGAAGCGTACGTAGCGTTGTCATTCTAGTCGCGAACGTGTACGTACATATATACTGGTCGATGTAGAGGCACGCACGTGTCGTAGTAGAGGTGCGCACGTAGCATGTACACGTACGTACATCGGCCAGGGTGCAAGAAAGAAAATATGGCCACGTATGCGTACATACGGGCAGGGTCTCGAACGCCTACTCGCGCATACGTACGGCCAGGGCTCGTGTACATGGCTGGGTCGGAACGGAGAAACAACGTTGTCGTCGTGTTCATGGGGAGGCAATGGAATGCATCGTGTTTATGGGGAGGCAACGGAATGCTCGTGTTCATGGGCAGGCAACGGAATGCGTCGTGTTCATCGGGAGGGCTTGGACGGAACAGGCGATGGAAACGAGGCCGGGTGTATCGCAAAACGGAGGAAACGGCCTTGTGTTCGACCGGCCACGTTCGAAACAGGATCCTGTTCATCGGGAGGGGTCTGGCTTACCGCAAAACGGAGGAAACAGACCTCCTACGGTCGAAACGGGGGTCCTATTGATCGGGAGGGGTGTGGCGTACCGCAAAACTGACGAAATAGACTTGTGTTGGAGCACTACAGTTGAAACAGGGGTCCTGTTCATCGGGAGGGGTGTGGCGTACCGCAAAACGGGACTCCACGGGATACTGTTCATCTCCACCGTCGACCCCCTCCAGCCTCCATGAGCTACTGTTCATCCACCGTCGACCTCCTCTAGCCTCCACTTGCGACTGTTCATCCACGGGCTCCTATTCATCCAGCCTCCATCGCGCGCTACTCCACCGGCTACTGTTCAACCAGCCCTCTCCACGGGCTCCTATTCAACCATCCCTCCACGGGCTACTGTTCATCCTGCCCTCCACCGTCTACTGTTCATCCTACCCTCCACGGGGTGGTCCTGTTCATCCAGCCCTCCACGGGGTCCTGTTCATCCAGCCCCAACCGGCTCGATCGGTCGGGGTCCTATTCATCTAGAGGAAACACCACGGGGTCCTGTTCATCCACCCCCACCGGGAA
>NC_041386.1:412591675-412615797 GCF_002162155.2 Triticum dicoccoides | reverse complement strand
GCAGCAGTAGCGAAGGAATTGCTCGATCGGGTTCAGTTAATAGCCATCGATCGACCGCTCGGGTTCAGTAACGCGTAGCCTGCAGTGCAATCGCTCGGGTTCAGTTAGAGCCCAACGCCTTGCTCGGGTTTAGTTAGAGCCAACGCTTCGCACACACGCGCGTACGTGTATGAGAGAAGCACGCATCGCTCGGCCCCCGACCTCCCACCGTAACCGGGAACTCCCCGAAATTTTCCTCCCCCTCGCTTCTACCATGATTTTCTCCGTCATGGACGGCCCAAAGAATGTCATGCAGCTGCGTCTCTGGCCCGCCCAGGATGAAAAGCCCATTTTCTGTCATGATTTTTTGTCATAGAAGTAGGAGCCCACCACATCTATGATGATACCGGGTTTTGTCACAATTATCGTCATAGAAGTGTCATATGTATGACAAAAAAAAATTTTGTTCGGTCCAAAATGTCACAGATGTGTCTTTTTTTTGGTAGTGCACGGATGTGAGTGGCTCAGAGTCCGTGGCCGGAGAAGAATCCAGTGGTTCGGCGACACGGCTCTTGTAAGGGGTGAAGTCAGTATCTAGCTCTATCACCACTAAGAGTGCAGCCTTCATGGCAGGGTCTATCCCTCCACTCTCGGATGGCGCGATTTGCTCCGGGTTAACGGCCGGAGTAGTTGCGGATGCGATCTCCCGAACACTGTCCGATGGCAGAGTTACGTCACGCTCGTCGCGACTGTGCGGCGCATCCGGCATGGGTTCGAATCCGTCGAAGATCAAGTCTCCGCGGATGTCAGTCGTGTAGTTCAAGTTTCCAAATCTGACCTAATGGCCAGGGGCATAGCTTTCAATCTGCTCCAGATGGCCAAGCGAATTGGCCCACAGTGCGAAGCCGCCGAATACGAAGATCTGTCCAGGGAGGAAAGCCTCACCCTGGACCCGCATCGTTAGCGATGATCGAAGGAGCCATCAAGCCTTACATTGACGACACAGTGGAACTCTCATTGAAAGCACCAATGTCGGTGTCAAAACTGGCGGATCTCGGGTAGGGGGTCCCGAACTGTGCGTCTAAGGCGGATGGTAACAGGAGGCAGGGGACATGATGTTTACCCAGGTTCGGGCCCTCTTGATGGAGGTAATACCCTACGTCCTGCTTGATTGTTCTTGATGATATGAGTATTACAAGAGTTGATCTACCACGAGATCAAAGAGGCTAAACCCTAGAAGCTAGCTTATGGTATGATTGTATGTTGTCCTACGAACTAAAACCCTCCGGTTTATATAGACACCGGAGGGGGCTAGGGTTACTGATAACCTACAAGTATAGGGGATCACAACAGTTTTTGATAAGTAGGAGTGTCGAACCCAACGAGGAGCTCAAGGTAGAACAAATATTCCCTCAAGTTCTATCGACCACCGATACAACTCTACGCACGCTTGACGTTCGCTTTACCTAGAACAAGTATGAAACTAGAAGTACTTTGTAGGTGTTGTCAGATAGGTTTGCAAGATAATAAAGAGTACGTAAATAAAAAGTAGGGGCTGTTTAGATAAAGAAACAATAAAGTAAATATAGCGAGTGTGGAAAAGTGGTGGTAGGAGTTGCGAAATTGCCCCTTAAGCAATTGACTACTTTACTAGACCGATAGCAAGTATTATGTGGGAGAGGCCACTGCTAGCATGTCATCCCTGACCTGGAATTCTATGCACTTATGATTGGAACTATTAGAAAGCATCCGCAACTACTAACATTCATTAAGGTAAAACCCAACCATAGTATTAAGATATATTGGCCCCCCTTCAATCCCATATGCATCAATTTCTATGCTAGGTTGAAGCTTCTATCACTCTTGCCCTCCAATACATAGTCCTATCAATATACAACTAACCCTATGGTGTGATCCACGCACGCAATCATATGATGGGCACCAAAGCACAACAAAATAACCACAATCAAATTAAATCAATCATAGCAATTCACCAACCACCGATAGGACAACAAAAATCTACTCAGACATCATAGGATGGCAACACATCATTGGATAATAATATGAAGCATAAAGCACCATGTTCAAGTAGAGGGTATAGCGGGTTGCGGGAGAGTGGACCGCTATAGATAGAGGGGGGAAGGTGATGGAGATGTTGGTGAAGATGGCGGAGGTGTTGGTGTAGATCGCGGTGATGATGATGGCTCCCGGTGGCACTCAGGTGCCACCGGAAGCGAGGGGGGAGAGCCCCCCTACTTCCTCTTCTTCCTTGACCTTCTCCCTAGATGGGAGAAGGGTTTCCCCTCTGGTCCATGGCCTCCATGGCAAGGGAGGGGCGAGAGCCCCTCCGAGATTGGATCTGTCTCTCTGTCTCTCTCTATTTCTGCGTTCCCAGATTCTACCCTTTCACCGTTTCTTATATTCCCGGAGATCCGTAACTCCGATTGGGCTGAAATTTTGACACGATCTCTATATGGAAATTATCTTTCTTGCGGCGAAAGAAGGGAACCAACCGCCTTATGGGTGGCCCACGAGGGTCAGGGGCGCACCTTGGGGGGGCAGGCGCGCCCTCCTGCCTCGTGGCCACCTCGGGCACCGTCTCGCATGGATTTTTCTTCCCAAAAATCATAAATATTCCAAAAAAAATCTCCGTCGGTTTTTATTCTGTTTGGTCTCCGTTTGATATGGATATTCCGCGAAACAAAAAAACATGCAACAAACAGGAAATGGCACTGGGCACTGGATCAATATGTTAGTCCCAAAAATAGTATAAAAAGTTGCCAAAAGTATATGAAAGTTGTAGAATATTGGCATGGAACAATAAAAAATTATAGATATGAGGAAGACGTATCAGCATCCCCAAGCTTAATTCCTGCTCGTCCTCGAGTGGGTAAATGATAATTTTTTTTGATGTGGAATGCTACCTAGCATAATCTTGATCATGTAATCTAATCATGGCATGAATATTAAGATACGAGTGATTCAAAGCAATAGTCTATCATTTGACATAAAAACAATAATACTTGAAGCCTACTAATGAAGAAATCATGTCTTTTCAAAATAACAAGGCCAAAGAAAGTTATCCCTACAAAATCATATAGTCTGGCTATGCTCCATCTTCTTCACACAAAATACTCACATCATGCACAACCCCGATGACAAGCCAAGCAATTGTTTCATACTTTTGACGTTCTCAAACCTTTTCAACTTTCACACAATACATGAGCGTGAGCCATGGACATAGCACTATAGGTGGAATAGAATTGTGGTTGTGGAGAAGACAAAAAGGAGAAGATAGTCTCACATCAACTAGGCGTATCAACGGGCTATGGAGATGCCCATAAATAGATATCAATGTGAGGAGTAGGGATTGCCATGCAACAGATGCACTAGAGCTATAAGTATATGAAAGCTCTAACTGAAACTAAGTGGGTGTGCATCCAACTTGTTTGCTCATGAAGACCTAGGGCATTTGAGGAAGCCCATCGTTGGAATATACAAGCCAAGTTCTGTAATGAAAATTCCCACTAGTATATGAAAGTGATAACTCAAGAGACTCTCTATATGAAGAACATGGTGCTACTTTGAAGCACAAGTGTGGAAAAAGGATAGTAACATTGCCCCTTCTTTCTTTTTCTCTCATTTTTTTGATTTTTTTCTTTTTTTCTTTTTTTGTAGGCTTCTTTGGCCTCTCTCTCTTTTTTTGGGCTTCTTCGGCCACTTTTATTTTGATAACCTCACATGGGACAATGTTCTAATAATGATGATCATCACACTTTTATTTACTTACAACTCAATATTACAACTCGATATCTAGAACAAAGATATGACTCTATATAAATGCCTCCGGCGGTGTACCAGGGTGCAATGATCTAGCGTAGCAATGACATCAAAAAATGGACAAGCCATGAAAACATCATGCTAGCTATCTTACGATCATGCAAAGCAATATGACAATGAATGCTCAAGTCATGTATATGATGATGATGAAAGTTGCATGGCAATATATCTCGGAATGGCTATGGAAATGCCATGATAGGTAGGTATGGTGGCTGTTTTGAGGAAGGTATATGGTGGGTTTATGGTACTGGCGAAAGTTGCACGGTACTAGAGAGGCTAGCAATGGTGGAAGGGTGAGAGTGCGTATAATCCATGGACACAACATTAGTCATAAATAACTCACATACTTATTGCAAAAATCTATTAGTCATCGAAACAAAGTACTACGCGCATTCTCCTAGGGGGGTAGATTGGTAGGAAAAGACCATTGCTCGTCCCCGACTGCCACTCATAAGGAAGACAATCAATAAATACCCCATGCTCCAACTTCGTTACATAACGGTTCACCATACGTGCATGCTACGGGAATCACAAACCTCAACACAAGTATTTCTACAATTCACAACCACCCACTAGCATGAATCTAATATCACCATCTTTATATTGCAAAACTATTGCAAGGAAACAAACATATCATATTCAATGATCTACAAGTTTTATGTAGGATTTTATGACTAACCATGTGAATGACCAATTCCTGTCATCTCTCTAAATAGATATAAGTCAAACACGAGAGTTTAATTCTTTCTACAAAAGATATGCCCACGCTCTAACAAATATAAGTGAAGCAAAAGAGCATTCTACAAATGGTGGTTGTCTATGTAAAGTGAAATAGGCAATCCAAACTTCAAATGATATAAGCGAAGCACATGAAGCATTCTATAAAGCCATACTCAAAAGATATAAGTGAAGTCCAAACAGCATTCTATAAATCAACCAAGGACTATCTCATACCAGCATGGTGCATAAAATAAAAATGAAAACTATATGCAAAAGACACTCCAAGATTGCACATATCGCATGAACGAAACGAATCCGAAAACATAACGATACTTGTATAAGAAAGAGGGGGTGCCTTCCGGGGCATCCCCAAGCTTAGACGCTTGAGTATCCTTGAATATTTACTTGGGGTGCCTCGGGCATCCCCAAGCTTGAGCTCTTGCCTCTTTTCCTTCTTCTCACATCGAGACCTTTTCGATCATCGAACACTTCATCCACACAAAACTTCAACAGAAAACTCGGTAAGATCCGTTAGTATAATAAAGCAAATCACTACTCTAAGTACTGTTGAAAACTAATTCATATTTTGTTTTTGCATTTTTTATACTGTAATATAACTTTTTCATGGCTTAATCCACTAATATGAATCGATAGTTTCATCAAAACAAGCAAACTATCCATCAAAAACAGAATCTGTCTAAAACAGAACAGTCTGTAATAATCTGAACATTCACCATACTTCTGATACTTTAAAAATTCCACAAAAATTAGGAAAAATAAAAAATTTGTATAGGAAGACAGTGCAAAAATAATCAGAACCATTTGACGTTCCATCTAAAAATGTAAAATCGCGCACTACAGCCAAAGTTTCTGTCCTGCACCGTACAAACCATCAAGCAAATGTAAACATCCTAAAGGCAAACCTTGGCACATTATTTTTATATTTAAACTTTATAAAAGCACACAACAGAAATAAATGACTCTCTAAAACTTCCGGGTTGTCTCCCTGGTAGCGCTTTCTTTAAAGCCATTAAGGTAGGCATATAGTGCTCAAGTAATGGATCCACCCAGATCGCAAGGTATATCAAAGGCAATTTTAATTAACAATGATTTGTAATTTAGTGGTGAGCACAAGGTAACATATATCATGTAATGACGAAGTCTAACTCTCTTCCTATGCATCGGCATGTCATAAAAGAACAATTCATGCACACATAGTAAAGGCTAATGCATAGTATAAACAATTTCTTGCAATTTTATCATATTGGAAACATAGAGAGGTGGAGATGTAGTTCCTCTCTCATAATAATTGCAAGTAGGAGCAGCAAGTACATGCATATTATGTTCATCAAAATCATCATGTGCATCGGTAAAAGGCAACCCATCAATATAATCCTTAATAAGAGCAAACTTCTCCGATATAGTGTAGTTTGGAGAATTCAAAAAGATAATAGGACTATCATGCGTGGGTGCAATAGAAACAATTTCATGTTTAACATAAGGAACTATAGCAAGTTCATCTCCATAAGCATAATTCATATTAGCATCTTGGCCACAAGCATAGCAAGCATCATCAAAAATGGATATTTCAAAAGAATCAACGGGATCATAACAATCATCATAGCAATCATCCTTCAGTAAGAACGAAGGGAAATTAAACAATGTATGAGTTGAAGAGTTACTCTCATTAGAAGGTGGGCACAGGTAGCTAATCCGCTCTTCCTTCATTTGTTCTTCGCACTCCTCATCATGTTTTTCATCCAATGAGCTCACAGTTTCATCAATTTCATCTTCCATAGACTCTTGCAAAATATTAGTCTCTTCTTGGACAGCGGAGACTTTCTCAATAAGTGCATTAATTTCATAATTGTATTCACAATTTTCGTAACAATATTTAAGGGTAGCTAAATTTTCAGGTCTATAAACCGAATCATCAAAATCTTCAAACTCTTTAAACATAGATTCAATTTCATAAGCACCCATAAAAGCAACAAATTCTTCTATTTGTTCCACATCATAGTAATCATATATACCTCTAGCATAAGAAGCTAAGGTTTTATTATCATTAAATTCGCATAAAAAGGGAAGGTGTGGAGCCTTCATCTTAGAGCAACAAGTATAATCATATCTCAAGCATAGTTGCCTAGCATACCAATTCAATATATGAATTTGATCCCATAATAGTTTCCCTTTTTGTGTCAAGCGGTAATCCCTAAAGTATTCACGTTGATCCAACGTTACTCTCATTACATAATTGAATGGGGTTTTCTCAGGATTATTAAAGTAGTACATAATATTTTTCACATAACCAGCATCGAGGGTTTTAGGAGGTTCCCCATCTCCATGAGTAGCAAGTACAACTAATTTTTTGGTATTTCGTGTTCCATATCCATAACTAAAGATAAAGAACAACTAAGAACAGCAAATAAAAATTACTTAGTGATAAAGCAAACAAGCACACACGAGAATATCCACTCCACGCTATTGCTCCCCGGCAACGGCGCCAGAAAAAGGTCTTGATAACCCACAAGTATAGGGGATCGCAATAGTTTTCGATAAGTAAGAGTGTCGAACCCAACGAGGAGCTAAAGGTAGAACAAATATTCCCTCAAGTTCTATTGACCACCGATACAACTCTACGCACGCTTGATGTTCGCTTTACCTAGAACAAGTATGAAACTAGAAGTACTTTGTAGGTGTTGTCGGATAGGTTTGCAAATAATAAAGAGTACGTAAATAAAAAGTAGGGGCTGTTTAGATAAAGAAACAATAAAGTAAATATAGCGAGTGTGGAAAAGTGGTGGTAGGTGTTGCGAAATTGCCGCATACGCAATTGACTACTTTACTAGACCGATAGCAAGTATTATATGGGAGAGGCCACTGCTAGCATGCCATCCCTGACTTGGAATTCTATGCACTTATGATTGGAACTATTAGAAAGCATCCACAACTACTAACGTTCATTAAGGTAAAACCCAACCGCAACATTAAGATATATTGGTCCCCCTTCAATCCCGTATGCATCAATTTCTATGCTAGGTTGAAGCTTCTGTCACTCTTGCCCTCCAATACATAGTCCTATCAACATACAACTAACCCTATGGTGTGATCCACGCGTGCAATCATATGATGGGGACCAAAGGACAGCAAAATAACCACAAGAAAATGAAATCAATCATAGCAATTCATCAACCTCTGATAGGACAACAAAAATCTACTCAGACATCATAGGATGGCAACACATCATTGGATAATAATATGAAGCATAAAGCACCATGTTCAAGTAGAGGGTACAATGGGTTGCGGGAGAGTGGACCGCTGTAGATAGAGGGGGGAAGGTGATGGAGATGTTGGTGAAGATGGCGGAGGTGTTGGTGTAGATCGCGGTGATGATGATGGCCCCCGGTGGCACTCCAGTGCCACCGGAAGCGAGGGGGGAGAGCCCCCCTCCTTCTTCTTCTTCCTTGACCTTCTCCCTAGATGGGAGAAGGGTTTCCCCTCTAGTCCATGGCCTCCATGGCAAGGGAGGGGCGAGAGCCCCTCCGAGATTGGATCTGTCTCTCTGTCTCTCTCTGTTTCCGTGTTCCCACATTCTACCCTTTCACCGCTTCTTATATTCCCGGAGATTCGTAACTCCGATTGGGCTGGAATTTTGACACGATCTCTATCTGGAAATTAGCTTTCTTCCGGCGAAAGAAGGGCACCAACCGCCTTACGGGTGGCCCACAAGGGTCAGGGGCGCGCCTGGGGGGGGGGGGGGCAGGCGCACCCTCCTACCTTGTGGCCACCTCGGGCACCGTCTCGCATGGATTTTTCTTCCGAAAAATCATAAATATTCCAAAAAAATCTCCGTCAGTTTTTATTCCATTTGGACTTTGTTTTATATGGATATTCTGCGAAACAAAAAACATGCAACAAACAGGAACTGGCACTGGGCACTAGATCAATATGTTAGTCCCAAAAATAGTATAAAAAGTTGCCAAAAGTATATGAAAGTTGTAGAATATTGGCATGGAACAATCAAAAATTATAGATACGATGGAGACGTATCAGTCACACAAGGTCGGTTACAAAGGTGGAGATATATATATCCGTATTGCCTATCTTGCCTTCCACGCCAAGTAGAGTCCCATCCGGACACAACACGAAGTGTTCAATCTTGTACCTTCATAGTCCAACAGTCCGGCCAAAGGATATAGTCTGGCTATCCGGAGACCCCCTAATCCAGGACTCCCTCACCCGCCCAAAAAATGATTCCTCCCCCTGACATCTGGGGCGCACCATTTTGGAGGCAGACCCGTGGGCCTACTAAGTTGACGCATACCAAGGGCTTTGTCAACTTAGTCAATATAAACTATTTTAGCTGCAGTAACCGTACGATGTCCATCCAATAGCCGTCGTGCTTCTTCAACCTTTGGTATTCTTGATCCAGCCGCCCAAAGCAGCGCCGGTCATGCCGCCTGCTCCTGCCTCCCATGGCCGGCTGTGCTGCCGCGGAGGCCTCACAACCCCCTACTACTCCCACCGCTGGCCAGGCCCTACGGCGAAGGCAGCCTCACACCGCAGCCAAACCAGTGAACCCTCGTACTCCTCTCTGCTTGGGCATCCACTGCTGCATCTTCCCTGGTTCCGTGTCATCCCCTTCCTAGGCCTTGCCGTCGGCCACCACCTTGGTGCTCTCGGCGCGGCGTGGTCAACTTGGTAACGACTTCCATCGAAAGTGTACTGTACGTGGAGAGGCTGATAGCTGGGTCCACGGCCGCGACAAGGAAGTGCCTCCTTATTACGCGGAAAATAATGATTCCTCCACTTGACAGCAGGGACCCACCGGACAGGCCACTGTATTTTGCGAAAAAATGTTTCCCCCTGACTGCTGGGATCCACCAGCTACATCTTCGCACACAAGGAAGTGCGTCCATATTACGGGCAAAAAAATGATTCACCCCCTGACTACTGGGACCCACCAGCTACATCTTCGCGTTGTCATTCTGGTCGTGAACGTGTACATACATACGATCGGTCTATCTGAAGGCTGCAGCAATGAACCATGGCAGTGTAAGGAAGGGCGTGTGTCGTAGTAGAGGCACGCACGTAGCATGTACACATACGTACAGTGGCCAGGGTGCAAGAAAATAAATATGGCCACGTACGTACATACGGGCGGGGTATCGAACGCCTACTCGCGCATACGTACGGTCAGGGCTCGTGTACATGGCTGGGTCAAAACTGAGAAGCTGCGCCTTCATCGTGATGATGGGGAGGCAACCGACTTGGTCGGAACGGAATGCATCATCATGTTCATCGGGAGCCAACCGTCTTGGATGGAACAGCCAATGGAAACAAGGCCTGGCGTGTCGCAGAACGAAGGAAACGGCCTTGTGTTTGACCGGCCAAGGTCGAAACGGGATCCTGTCAATCGGAAGGGGTCTGGCGTACTGCAAAATAGAGGAAACAGACCTCCTATGGTGGAAACGGGGTCCTATTTATCGGGAGGGGTGTGGCGTACCGCAAAACGGAGGAAACAGACTTATGTTTGAGCGCTATGGTCGAAACGAGGGTCCTGTTCATTGGGAGGGGTGTGGCGTACCGCAAAACGGGACTCCAAGGGATACTGTTCATCTCCACCATCGACCTCCTCCAGCCTCCATGGGGTACTGTTCATCCACCACCGACCTCCTCCAGCCTCCACCTGCGACTGTTCATCCAGCCTCCACCGGCTACTGTTCAACCAGCCCTCTCCACGGGGTCCTGTTCAACCACCCCTCCACGGGCTACTGTACATCCAGCCCTCCACCGGCTACTGTTCAACCAGCCCTGCACCGGCTACTGTTCAACCAGCCCTCCAGGGGGTGCTGTTCATCCAGCCCTCAAGGGGTCCTGTTCATCCATCGGCTCGATCAATCGAGGTACTGTTCATCCAGCGGCAACAACCTCTACTACCACAGGGTCCTATTCATCCAACCCCCCACCGGGAACTGTTCATCCAAACCCCCAATAATGCACTAATCATCAAGGGAAGGAGGCAACAATGTTCTATCGGCTTCAGTTACCAGCAGTAGCGAAGGAATCACTCGGGTTCAGTTAACAGCAAGGCAAGGGATCGATTGATCACTTGGGTTCAGTAACGCGTAGCCTGCAGTGCAATCGCTCGGGTTCAGTTAGAGCCCAATGCCTCACTCGGGTTCAGTTAGAGCCCAACGCCTCGCACACACCCACGTATGTACGAGAGAAACGCGCATCGCTCGGCCCCCGACCACCCACCATAACCGGGAACTCCATGATATTTTCCTCGCCCTCGCTTCTACCATGGTTTTTCCCGTCATGGACGGCCCAAAGAATGTCATACAGCTGCGTCTCCGGCCCGCCCAGGATGAAAAGCCCATTTTCTGTCATGATTTTTTGTCATAGAAGTAGGACCCCACCACATCTATGATGATACCGGGTTTTTTCACAATTATCGTCATAGAAGTGTCATAAGTATGACATAATTTTTTTTCGTTCGGCCCAAAATGTCATGGATGTGTCTTTGTTTGTAGTGAGTAGAGTCAGTTTTTCCAATCTCAAAGTCTTTTTCAATAAGGAACTTGGTCAAGCATTTATACCATGCTCTAGGAGCTTGTTTAAGACCATAAAGAGCTTTGTGATGTTTGTAAACATGATCGGGTTTCTTAGGATTAACAAAGCTGGGAGGTTGTTTAACATAAACTTCCTCCTCAATTTCACCATTTGGAAAAACACTTTCAATGTCCATTTGGTACAAGGTAATATCATGGTGATTAGCATAGGCAAGTAAGATGCAGATGGACTCATGTCTAGCAACGGGGGCATATGTCTCACCATAGTCCATACCTTCGACTTGAGTGTAGCCTTGGGTGATGAGACGTGCTTTGTTGCGAACGACTTGTCCATCTTCGTCTTGCTTGTTGCGAAACACCTATTTGCTACTGATGATGTTGTGGTTGTTGTCGGGCTTCTTGCCAATGTCCATACTTGGTTCCTCTCAAAGTTGTGTAGCTCTTCATGCATGGCATTTATCCAATCTGGATCTTCCAATGCTTCTTCAACCTTCATAGGTTCAATGCTAGATATGAATGAATAATGTTCACAAAAATTTGCCAAACGAGTTTTAGAGCGAGTGATTCTCCCGGTTTGGATACCATTGAAGATTTTCTCAATGGGATGGTCTCGTGAAACTCTTGCTCTAACTCATGAGAGCTTTTGTTTGGGTCGAGGTGGAACATCTTCTTCATCATCTCATTCTTCCTCTTGGCCTTCTTCGTTGTTGATGCTTTAATTCTCTTGTCGAGGTGGAGAAGGAGGTTGATGAGGTTCATCTTGGTGTACTTCCTCGTTTTGTTCATCTTGGCGTGTCCCACTTGTAGATGCCTCTGTGTCAACTCTTGGTTCACCATGCCGTGAGGTAGAAGCTTCCACTTGGACGGATGAGGTACTCTCCTTCACCTCCGTTGGATGAATCTTGCCAATAGACAAGTCTTGGATTGCTTCTGAAGGGTCTTTGTCACCTACATCAATTGGCAATTGATCTACTTGCGAGCCATTAGATTCATCAAACTTCACATCTACCGTCTCTTCAACCTTTCGGGTGAAATTGTTGTAGACACGGTAGGTGTGAGAGTTTGAGCCATAACCGAGTAGGAAACCCTCATGAGATTTAGGAGCAAATTTAGAACGACGATGCTTATAAAAAATATAGCACTTTGAGCTGAATACTCAAAAGTATCCAACTAGGGGTTTGTTACCAGTTAGAAGCTCGTATGTCGTCATGCCAGGTAGCTTGTGAAGATACAAGCGATTTGTTGCATGGCAAGCAATCTCAACCACTTCTGCCCAAAAGTGTTTTGGTGTCTTATACTCATCAAGCATCGTTCTCGACATCTCAATAAGAGTCCGGTTCTTCCTCTCAACAACTCCATTTTGTTGAGGCGTGTACGTAGCCGAGAACTCGTGTGAAATCCCTTCTTCGTAAAGAAAGGTATCCACATTTCTGTTCTTGAACTCCGTTCCGTTGTTGTTGCGAACCTTCTTGATCTCCACTTCAAATTGATTTTGGGCCTTCCTAGCGAATTTCTTGAAGCTCTTTTGAACCCGCGATTTATCATCAAGAAAGAACACCCACGTAAATCTTGAAAAATCATCTACTATGACTAGACCAAATGAGTTTCCACCGAGACTTTTATAGGCATTGGGACCAAAGAGATCCATATGAAGTAGCTCGAGCGGTCTTCCTGTGGTAATGTTGTTCTTCACGGGGTGACTTCCTCCAACTTGTTTTCTTGCTTGACAAGCACTTCACAATCTATCCTTGTCAAATATAACATCTTTCACTCCAAGTATATGATCACCTTTAATAAGCTTATCAAGATTTCGCATGCCCACATGACCTAAACTTCTATGCCACAACCAACCTTTAGAAGATTTAGCAATTAAGAAAGTTCTAGCTTGAGCCTTTTTAGTGAAGTCAACAATGTACAGATCACCTCTACGTATATCGGTAAAGACCATATTATGATTATCTCTACGAAACACTTGGCAATCTACTTCAGTAAATAGGACATTGTAACCAAAGTCAGCAAGTCTAGATACGGAAAGTAAATTATAGCCAAGGGATTCAAAGAGCATAACATTTTGTATGGAGCTATCATGTGAGATGGACACCTTACCAAGGCCAACCACCTTACCCTTTGTCACTGAAAGTGACATACTTTCGAGGGCCGTTGTTTTCAGCAAGCTCACGAAACATGTCCTTGTCTCCAGTCATTTGATCGGTACATCCACTATCAAGAACACATTCCTTTCCTCTAGCCATGTAGCCGCAAAGATTAGCCATAAGACCAAAATGTCTCATAGACTCATTGAGATCAAAGTCACTATGATCATCCTCATCATAGTATCCATGTTCAACATCGTCTTGTGATTGATCAATTCCTAGAGAGAGTGATTCATTAGATAAGTGATCATCACAATGTTCATATTTATGAATTCTAATGGCCTCGGAGATGATATTGCTAATCATTCCAACATCTCCTTCGGCACGCATGAGGTTGGTAAGCTCAAACAAAAAATCACCAAACTTGGGATCATTGGAATTCATCTTACTCAAAGCTATAGACTTGTGAAGAATCTCATCTAAGTTTTGCAAGGATTAATTTGGAAATGGTTCCTCGAGAAATCTCCATATGGTGTAAGCACAATCAAGAGCAGACAAGCTAGCAATCAAGTTTTTAGGCTATCCTCTAGTGATTAAATTGATAGTTCTATGATTACGGATCATGTCAATAGACTCATCAAGGGTAGGACGCAAGGGGTAAACAAGGGGTGCGCAAGGGCTAGTAATGTACTTATTCAAGTGATATTCATTGAAAATCTCAAGAATCTCAATTTTCCACTCATGAAAGAACTCTCCATCAAGTATAGGTACTCAACGTCTAAGACTCCCCAATGTAGACTCATCCATCTTCCTCCAATTGTGTTTAAACCAAAGCAATGGAAACCAATGCTCTGATACCAATTGTAGGGTCGAGAAGAGGTGTCTACAGTGGGCGATTAGACCCTCAACAAAGAAAACTAGCATTTTTTTAATTTCTTTAAGTTAAGGTGGAGTTTTAGCACAAGTTTAAACATTCACAAAACATTTCAAGCAAGCATGGCAAGAGTTTATGAGCAGCGGAAAGTAAAGCATGCAAGTTGCAAGAAAGTAAGCGATGAGATTGGAGTGTGCAAACGCAATTTGAGACACGACGATTTTTGGCGTGGTTCCAATAGGTGGTGCTATCATACATCCATGTTGATGGAGATTTCAACCCATGAAGGGTAAAGGTTGTGTGAGTCCACGGAGGGCTCCACCCATGAAGGGTCCACGAAGAAGCAACCTTGTTTATCCCACCATGGCCATCGCCCATGAAGGACTTGCCACACTTGGGTAGATCTTCACGAAGTAGGCGATCTCCTTGCCCTTACAAACTCCTTGGTTCAACTCCACAATCTTGACGGAGGCTCCCAAGTGACACCTAACCAATCTAGGAGACACCACTCTCCAAAAGGTATTAGATGGTGTGTTGATGATGAACTCCTTGCTCTTGTGCTTCAAATGATAGTCTCCCCAACACTCAACTCTCTCTCACTGATTTGGATTTGGTGGAAAGATGATTTGAGTGGAAAGCAACTTGGGAAGGCTAGAGATCAAGATTCTTGTGGTGGGATTGGAATATCTTGGTATCAACACTTGAGTAGGTGGTTCTCTCTCTGAAAATGAATGCTGGAGGTGTAGGCACGTTCTGATGGCTCTCTCCATGAATGGAGGTTGGGTGGAGGGGTATATATAGACCCCACACAAAATCTAGCCATTACACACAATTTACCAAACTCGGTGGGACCGAATCGAGAAACTCGGTCAGACCGATTTAGTTCAAAATGTGAATGTTAGGATTTTCGGTGGGACCGGTATGATCAACTCGATGAGACCGATATGATCAACTCGATGGGACCGATATGATCAACTCGATGGGACCGATGTGCTAGGGTTAGGGTAAAACCTCAACTCGGTTTGACTGATTACGCAAACTTGGTGGGATCGATTTTGGTGATAAGCAAAACAGAGAGTTGGTCAAGCAAACTCGGTGGGACCAATTGCATATCTCGGTGGGACCGGGATTATTGCAACAGGTAACAGAGAGTTTGCAAGCCCATCTCGGTGAGACCGAGATCCCATCGGTGAGACCGAACTGATTACGGTTTCTGGCAGTGGCTATGTCAAATGAACTCGGTGGCGCCGGATAGATCAAATCAGTGGGGCCGAGTTTGACTTTTGGTTTGGGACATATGTGGATATGAGAAAGTGGTTGAGGGCTTTTGGAGCATATCACTAAGCATTTTGAGCAAGCAAGCCATTAAGCTACACCTCATCCCCTTTTAATAGTATTGGCTTTTCCTATGGACTGTAACATCCCAAATTTTCAATTTGGAATGTTATACATTAGATCATCATTGCATATCATATTTTATTTTGCATTTTGGTTGATCCTAGAAAATTCTACGCAACTCAAGGACCCACAGAGAGAGTTGGGGATTTCGTTATTTTCATATTTGAGTTTTCTCAAATTTTGAGAATAGGATCATTTGATTTTATTTATTTTATCATCAATTATTTCTATTACAAAAATATGAGAGAGGGAATAAAATGACTTTCCCAAAATAGAGAAATATTGAGGATTTAATAATAAAATCAAATAAGATTTTATTTCGGAGTTTTTCGGTGTTTTATTTGAATTTAGGAAAAATGTGCGTTTTTCAAAATTGCATTTAGGGCCCAAATAAATGTTCACTTTGTCGGGCTTGATTTTAGAAGCTCAGGAAATTTATTTCGGGATTTTTGGAGTCCGTTTAGTATTTATTTTTATTTTTCTTCCGAGCGTAACTATTTAAAAAAAAAGGGAACCGACCTACGGGCCGTGTCCGACTAGGACTCCCGGCCCGTAGGGGCTTTATAAGCCGGCCCACCCCAGGGGGGGGAACCCTAGCCCAGTGCCCCGCCCCAGCCCCCCCGCCGCCGCCGCCGCCCTGCCGCCCCGCCGCACGCCCGCCGAGGTTCGCTGCCGCCTCGTAGTCCGCGCCACCGGTTTTTTTTGAAAACCGAACGGTTTTCCGTCATTTTTTTTCAGTTTTTTTTAGTTTTCATTTTTTTCGATCGGTTTTTTTCGGTTTAGGTTAAATAGCGAGCGTTCGCTCGTTTGTTCGTTTGAACGAACACGTTCATCGTTTAGATCTGGATAACGAACGTTCGTTCGTTAATCCGTTCGTCGTTTTCTTTTCTCGGATTAAATCCGCGATTTTTCTAAGCGCGATTACTGATCCGTCGTTTATCGGAATCAGGCGATTCAAGCGCTTAGAGTTTCGTCTCGAAACCCTCTATCCGTTTAACCAACTTAAACAAGATTTTGCTACTGTAAAACTTGCCCTAGATCCAGATTACTAGAACGAAGTTGTTTTCTTTCGCCGTTTGACTTTCGTTGCTTCGTTCGATTTGATTCTTTTTGCCAACCGGAGTTCTTAAGTTGAACCTTCTGGTTAGATCTCTTATTTGAGTTTTACCTATGCATTAGATGAGTACTTATTGTATGCTTGTTTGTTTGTTTGCGATAGAGTACCCGGAGTGCACCGCCTGTTACTTCGAATCGTTAGGTTTCCCGGATCATCAGCAAGGCAAGTAACACTTTCATCATACCTTTTCTACTACCCAGTTTTATTGCATTATCAATCCTCACACATTGCATGATTAGGACCTAATTAAATTGTGGGATGGGAAGTAGATGAGGTAGTACCTATTACCTGTTTATTATCAAACCTTTGGGAGTTAATTCTACGTTTGCTTATTATGCCGTGCTATGCTAGTAGACGTGGATTGGGTGAGTGAAATCCATGACAGATGTGAGATTGTTAATTAATGGTTTATCTAAGGTGGCAACTTAAACACACATCTGGGTGGATTGAGGCACCTGGGTATTCCAGGACTTGCCTGTTTTCTTTTGGACCGCCACCCAGGCTCAAAGGGATCATAAGACTATTCATACTAGAAACTTCCGTGTGCAGCCACAAGCTATTATGGGCTCTAGCATAGTTGACTAAGTCGTGCGAACTCTTACAGTGGTAGACTAGCAGATGTAGGGGATGTAGGTGGTACGGTCTACCCGATCGTAAGGTGCTAGCGCTTCTGAAAGGCTATGTCTCATCCGTCTTCTCAAACACCATGTAGTGCGAGAAAACAAATGGAGGCGATCGAGTCTTGTGGGGAAAAGTGCGCAAACCTCTACAGAGTGTAACAAACTAATCATGGTTAGCCGTGTCCCCAGTTATGGACATCTTGAGTATCTAGTACCTGGATTTTCATGTGAATCTCAACATGTTACTCTAAACTAATTTTGTTGGGGTATGTTTAATGATGATGCTTAATTGGGATTGAGAATGATGTCAACCATTCTCAATGTTTAACAACCACCATGATAGTAATTAAATTTATTCCTTTGCAGTAGGGAAAAATTGGCTTTATGCAAAACAGTAACCATAGAGCTTTCCACCAGCCAAATATGCATATAGTATAGCTGTTTCATTCCATTACTCTCTATGTGTTACCTTGCCAGCATATTCCATGTGCTGACCCGTTTTCGGGCTGCAACGTCAATGTTGCAGACTTTTCAGACGACGATTAAGGAGTTTTAGGTCGTGGTTCTATACTTAGTGATGCCATTGGAGTTAATGGACTCACTTATCTTCCGAGCCTTCCGCTGTTATCGTTACTAGATGGCCTTAAGCCATATTTATTGTAATAAGTTCTCTTTTGAGACACTCGATGTAATAAGTGTGTGATTGCTACTCTACTATAAATACTCCGAGTACTGTGTGGTGTCAGCATTACTGATCCAGGGATGACACCGGAGCACAGAGATCAGACTGTTTGAGGTCTGGTCGCTATAGAGATGGTATCAGAGCACACGTTGACTGTAGGACACGACCACTAAGCTACAGACCTAGATCACTCTCTTGTCTTCTGACTTCTCATCTTTTCTACTCTTTAGGATGGCGAATGCAAGGAACAAGTTCATACAACCGGATGAAGATACACCCTTTGGACGTCACTTGAAGGAAGTCGCTAGATACCTGAACATAGGAATACCAAGCTTCACGGGAACCTACAACGCCACTTTACCTGAAGAAGAGCGCTGGATGATTCAAGTTCAAGTTCCAGGAAGAACGTTCATGCCAGTCACTGAGCCCATAGAGTTTTCTTTTGATGCACCAACTTGGAGTCTAGGAAAGAGCATGGCAGCTCACATCGCCATGGGACGCATTGGAGAAGTCTACCGCAAGGATCTCAAGGATACTATCTACCAGATTTGTGGGCGCCGAGATGAACATTGGGAGATGATCAGCACCAGGAAGGATAGATCAATTGCAGCTTTTATACAGGAGCTAAACCAGCACATTCGACGACAGGAGAACCAGATGTGTGCCGACATGATAGATCTGAAGAAGGCTAAGACTAGAATCAAGGAACTGGAGGAAGAACTCAAGGCTACACGTGAAGATTATGAAGAGGAAATTGAAGTATTGGTGGAGAAGAATGACGACCTGATCAAGAAGATTGGAATATTTATGGGAGGCCCGACACCCGTAGATGAAGACAAAGAACCCAAGGAGATCAGCCCGGAAGACTACATCATCATCGACGACACTGACTCGAAAGCAGATAGTAGCGATGATGACTATGTTGATGAAGCAGGAGCAGATATTATGGAGTCAACGACCGTAGAATATTTCTAATAGACCACCTCATCAGTAGTAGTAGTCCACCATGTAAATATAGTAGTCCGAGCACTTTTGCGATAGTTAGATCAATTGTATGCCTTCGTTTGATTGATTGAAGTGAATTGTTTGCTTTTGCCTCATGTGCATATGGTTAGTGTTTTCTCTTTAGACCCTCTCTATTCTTATATCTCATCTTTTCTAAACCCTCAGATGCCTCCGAGACGTGACCCCGGTTTTGCTTTCCCACCGGAGCTCACCCAGTTGATCCAGCAGCAGAACACATTGATGCAGTTGCTAGTCCAGAATCAGAATCAGGGGAACAACAACAACAACCCACCACCACCACCACCACCTGTTGACCACTTAGCCCGTTTTCTTAGGCTAAATCTGCCGGTGTTTTCCAGTAGCACCGAGCCGATAGTAGCAGATGATTGGCTCCGCAAGACAGCTAGGGAGTTGACCACAGCAGGATGCACAGATGCGGAGAAGGTGAAGTTTGCCGCACATCAGTTAGAAGGACCCGCAGCATCATGGTGGGAGAATTTCACAACCACTTTCCCAGTAGACACTGTCACATGGGACCAGTTTCAGCAGGCTTTCCGTACTGCCCATGTTTCAGCAGGAGCTATGGCCATGAAGAAGCGTGAGTTTCGCAACTTGCGCCAAGGAGGAAGGACAGTTGGCCAGTATGTGGAGGAATTTAGTAAGTTAGCACGTTATGCCCCAGATGACATCGCTACGGATGCAGCTAAGCAAGAGAAGTTTTTGGAAGGGCTGAATGATGAGTTGAGCATGCAGTTGATGGTAGCCACCTTCAATAACTACCAGGAGTTGGTAGATCGTGCTCTTATGATTGAAGGGAAGCTGCAGCAAATTGAGAATCGCAAGAGGAAGTATGGACAAGGAAAGTACAATTCAGGAGCTCAGCAGAAGCCACGTTTTACCCCTAGACCGGGAGGACATTTTTAGCATACCCATGGAGGAGGTAGCTCGCATAATCACAATGGCACCAAGAATGGTAATGGCAATGGAGGAAGCAACGGCCAGAACCGCACCAACCCCTCAACCCCAGCCAAGAAGGACTTGAGCCAAGTCACTTGCTATAAGTGTTCGAAGACCGGACATTATGCCAATGAATGTCCTGAAGGCCAAAATGGCAATGGAAGTTCTGGGAAGAAGCCGAACCCTTTCAACAGGGGACAGGTGAACCACGTTAGCGTGGAGGAGGTTGAAGCTCAGCCCGATGCAGTAATAGGTAAGTTTTTGGTTAAGTCATTTACTGCACTCGTTCTTTTTGATACTGGTGCATCGCATTCATACATCTCAAGGGGATTTGTGGATAAGTATAACCTACCAACCCAAGCCCTTAGGTCACCCATGTTAGTAACCTCGCCCGGAGCAGAGTATGTGGCTAGTCTATGGTGTGATCGGTTACCATTAAGGATTGGTAACTATGTTTTTCCCTCAGACCTAATAGTATTGGAATCTCAAGGATTGGATGTGATATTAGGCATGGATTGGTTATCAAAGTATGAAGGGAATATTGAATGTGCTAGTAAGTCAATTTTGCTTACCACACCAGAAGGGAGAAGGATCAAGTATGTATCCCGGCATGTGCCAAAGAGGACCCAAGTAAATTGCCTAACAGGAGTTGTGCAGGAGGAAGTACCAGTGGTAAGGGATTTCCCTGATGTATTTCCAGAAGAGTTGCCAGGCATGCCACCGGATGGAGATATTGAGTTCTTGATTGAGCTATTGCCCGGCACTGGGCCAATATCAAAGAGACCTTATAGGATGCCAGCAAGGATTTGGTGGAAATTAAGAAGCAGATTAAGGAGTTACTGGATAAGGGATATATTCACCCAAGTTCTTCACCTTGGGGACCACCAGTACTTCTAGTGGAGAAGAAGGATGGATCGTTAAGGAGGGTTGTTGATTATCGAGGATTGAATGAAGTAACGATCAAGAACAAGTACCCACTACCAATGATCAATGATCTGTTTGATCGATTGCAAGGAGCTAAGGTATTTTCCAAGATTGATCTACGATCAGGATACCACTAGTTGAAGATTCGAGAATAGGATATTCCGAAGACAGCTTTTACCACCAGGTATGGGCTGTATGAGTATACTGTTATGTCATTTGGTTTGACTAACGCGCCTGCCTACTTTATGAACATGATGAAAAAAGTGTTTATGGAGTTTTTGGATAAGTTCGTCGTAGTGTTCATTGATGATATCCTGGTTTATTCGAAGAATGAAGAGGAGCATAAGGAGCATTTGCGTTTGGTACTTGGAAAGCTCAGAGAACACCAATTATATGCCAAGTTCAGCAAATGCGAGTTTTGGTTGGAAGAAGTAGGATTCCTCGGACACGTTATATCCTGAGAAGGTATAGCAGTAGATCCCGCTAAAGTTGAAACCGTGACCAAGTGGGAAGCCCCAACAACAGTTGGAGAGATCCGGAGTTTTCTTGGACTCGCAGGATACTACCGGAGATTTATTGAGAATTTCTCAAAGATTGCGAAGCCTATGACCGAGTTGTTAAAGAAAGATACCAAGTTCATATGGACAGAGGAGTATGAGGCTAGTTTTCAGGAGTTGAAGAAACGCTTGGTTACCTCACCAGTGTTGATTTTGCCAGACCAGACCAAAGATTATGAGGTGTACTGCGACGCTTCACGTCGAGGACTTGGAGCAGTGCTTATGCAGGAAGGGAGAGTTGTTTCATATTCCTCAAGACAACTGAAGCCCCATGAGTTGAATTATGCTATGCATGATTTGGAGTTAGCAGCCGTAGTGCATGCTTTGAAAACATGGAGACATTTCCTCATTGGAAACCATTGTGAGGTGTACACGGATCATAAGAGTTTGAAGTACATTTTCACGCAAAAGGAGTTGAATCTCAGACAAAGGAGATGGTTGGAGCTTATCAAAGATTATGATATGAAATTACATTATCATCCCGGAAAGGCTAATGTAGTAGCTGACGCATTAAGCTGTAAGAGCCATGTCAATACATTAATGATGGGAGAAATACCCAAGGAGTTAGCAGAAAATCTTCGTGAACTATGTTTGGAAATAGTTCCGAGAGGCTATGTAGCAGCATTGGAGATTCAGTCAACCTTGATGGATAAAATCAGGGAAGCTCAGAAGACTAACAAAGAGGTTGCCGCTATAAAGGAGAAAATAAGCAAAGGAAAAGCTAAAGGATTTCGTGAGGATGAGCACGATACCCTATGGTTTGAAGACCGTGTTTATGTGCCCAATAACCCGGAGATCAGGAAGTTAATTTTGCAAGAGGCACACGATTCACCGTATTCGATTCACCCAGGAAATACCAAGATGTATTTGGATTTGAAGGATATTTTCTGGTGGACCGGAATGAAGAAGGATATAGCGGAGTATGTAGCAGTTTGTGATGTATGCCAGAGAGTAAAGACAGAGCATCAGAAGCCAGCAGGATTGTTACAACCATTGCCGATACCCGAATGGAAGTGGGATAAGCTAGGCATGGATTTTATCACGGGTTTGCCCAGGACTCATTCAGGCTATGAGTCAATTTGGGTTGTAGTTGATCGATTGATGAAAGTAGCCCATTTCATCCCAGTAAAGACCACTTACACCAGTGCTAAGTTGGCAAAGATATACATGACCAGAATAGTATGTCTGCATGGAGTTCCGAGGAGTACCGTATCTGATAGAGGAACCCAGTTTACCTCAAAGTTCTGGAAGCAGTTGCACGAAACTTTGGGTACCAGGCTAGAATTCAGTACAGCTTTTTCATCCACAGATAGATGGACAGACCAAGAGAGTCAATCAGATTTTGGAGGATATGCTGAGAGCTTGTGCGCTAGATTATGGATCTAGTTGGGACGACAATCTGCCATATGCCGAGTTCTCTTACAACAACAGTTACCAAACCAGTTTGAAGATGGCACCTTTCGAAGCTTTGTACGGAAGGAGGTGCAGGACACCGCTGTCGTGGGACGAAGTTGGAGACCGCCAGTTGTTTGGACCTGACTTGATTAAAGAGTCTGAACAGAAGGTGAAATTGATTCTCGATAGGCTCAAGGTAGCCCAGTCCAGACAGAAAAGTTATGCAGATTCTAAACGCAAGGAGACAGTTTACGAAGTTAGAGATAGAGCTTATCTTCGAGTATCTCCACTTCGGGTAACAAAGCGTTTTGGAGTTAAAGGGAAGTTAGCGCCACGATTTGTAGGACCATATTGAGTTTTGGAGCGTATGGGAGAAGTGGCCTACCAGTTGGAATTGCCTGAAGGATTGTCAGGAGTGCATGATGTGTTCCACGTTTCTTAGTTGAAGAAGTGTCACGCGGAGATGGCTGACATACCATTGAGAGACACAGTGCCTTTGGAAACTATTTAGTTGGATAACGATTTGACCTACGAGGAGAAACCAGTTAAGATCCTCGAGTTTGCCAGCCGAGTTACCCGCAGCAAAGTTATAAAGTTTTGCAAAGTTCAGTGGAGCCACCACTCAGAGGATGAAGCCACCTGCGAACGAGAGGAAGATTTGCTCAAAGACCACCCTCACCTATTTTCTAGCCAACCCGAATCTCGAGGGCGAGATTCATCTTAAGGGAGGTAGGTTTGTAACATCCCAAATTTTCAATTTGGAATGTTATACATTAGATCATCATTGCATATCATATTTTATTTTGCATTTTGGTTGATCCTAGAAAATTCTATGCAACTCAAGGACCCACGGAGAGAGTTGGGGATTTCGTTATTTTCATATTTGAGTTTTCTCAAATTTTGAGAATAGGATCATTTGATTTTATTTATTTTATCATCAATTATTTCTATTACAAAAATATGAGAGAGGGAATAAAATGACTTTCCCAAAATAGAGAAATATTGAGGATTTAATAATAAAATCAAATAAGATTTTATTTCGGAGTTTTTCGGTGTTTTATTTGAATTTAGGAAAAATGTGCATTTTTCAAAATTGCATTTAGGGCCCAAATAAATGTTCACTTTGTCGGGCTTGATTTTAGAAGTTCGGGAAAATTTATTTCAAGATTTTTGGAGTCGGTTTAGTATTTCTTTTTATTTTTCTTCCGAGCGTAACTATTTAAAAAAAGGGGGAACCGACCTACGGGCCGTGTCCGACTAGGACTCCCGGCCCGTAGGGGCTTTATAAGCCGGCCCACCCCGGGGGGGGAGGGGGGAAACCCTAGCCCAGCGCCCTGCCCTAGCGCCCCGCCCCAGCCCCACCGCCGCCGCCGCCTGCGCCCCGCC
>NC_041386.1:412466334-412591213 GCF_002162155.2 Triticum dicoccoides | reverse complement strand
GTCGCTCGCCGCCCCGCCGTGCCGCCCGCCAGAGCCGCCGCCCCGCCGCACGCCCGCCGAGGTTCGCCGCCGCCTCGTAGTCCGCGCCACCAGTTTTTTTTGAAAACCGAACGGTTTTCCGTCGGTTTTTTTTCGGTTTTTTTTAGTTTTCATTTTTTTAGATCGGTTTTTTCGGTTTAGGTTAAATAGCAAGCGTTCACTCGTTTGTTCGTTTAAACGAACATGTTCATCGTTTAGATCTGGATAAAGAACGTTCGTTCGTTAATCCGTTCGTCGTTTTCTTTTCTCGGATTAAATCCGTGATTTTTCTTATCGCGATTCCTGATCCGATTTTCGTTTTAGTATAACTTTTCGCTCGTTTATCGGTATCAGGCGATTCAAGCGCCTAGAGCTTCGTCTCGAAACCCTATATCCATTTAACCAGCTTAAACAAGATTTTGCTACTGTAAAACTTGCCCTAGATCCAGATTACTAGAACGAAGTTGTTTTCTTTCGCCGTTTGACTTTCGTTGCTTCGTTCGATTTGATTCTTTTTGCCAACCGGAGTTCTTAAGTTGAACCTTCTAGTTAGATCTCTTATTTGAGTTTTACCTGTGCATTAGATGAGTACTTATTGTATGCTTGTTTGCTTGTTTGCGATAGAGTACCCGGAGTGCGCCGCCTGTTACTTCGAATCGTTAGGTTTCCCGGATCATCAGCAAGGCAAGTAACACTTTGATCATACCTTTTCTACTACCCAGTTTTATTGCATTAGATCAATCCTCACACATTGCATGATTAGGACCTAATTAAATTGTGGGATGGGAAGTAGATGAGGTAGTACCTATTACTTGTTTATTATCAAACCTTTGGGAGTTACTTCTACGTTTGCTTATTATGCCGTGCTATGCTAGTAGACGTGGATTGGGTGAGTGAAATCCATGACAGATGTGAGATTCTTAATTAATGGTTTATCTATGGTGGCAACTGAAACACACATCTGGGTGGATTGAGGCACCTGGGTATTCCAGGACTTGCCTGTTTTCTTTTGGACTGCCACCCAGGCTCAAAGGAATCATAAGACTATTCATACTAGAAACTTCCGTGTGCAGCCACAAGCTATTATGGGCTCTAGCATAGTTGACTAAGTCGTGCGAACTCTTACAGTGGTAGACTAGCAGATGTAGGGGATGTAGGTGGTACGGTCTACCCGATCGTAAGGTGCTAGCGCTTCTGAAAGGCTATGTCTCGGTCGTCCGTCTTCTCAAACACCATGTAGTGCGAGAAAACAAACGGAGGCGACAGAGTCTTGTGGGGAAAAGTGCGCAAACCTCTGCAGAGTGTCACAAACTAATCATGGTTAGCCGTGTCCCCGGTTATGGACATCTTGAGTATCTAGTACCTGGATTTCATGTGAATCTCAACATGTTACTCTAAACTAATTTTGTTGGGTTATGTTTAATGATGATGCTTAATTGGGATTGAGAATGCTGTCAACCGTTCTCAATGTTTAACAACCACCATGATAGTAATTAAATTTATTCCTTTGCAGTAGGGAAAAATTGGCTTTACGCAAAACAGTAACCATAGAGCTTTCCACCAGCCAAATATGCATATAGTATAGCTGTTTCATTCCATTACTCTCTATGTGTTACCTTGCCAGCATATTCCATGTGCTGACCCGTTTTCGGGCTGCAACGTTAATGTTGCAGACTTTTCAGACGACGATTAAGGAGTTTTAGGTCGTGGTTCTATACTCAGTGATGCCGTTGGAGTTGATGGACTCACTTATCTTCCAAGCCTTCCGCTGTTATCGTTATTAGATGGCCTTAAGCCATATTTATTGCAATAAGTTCTCTTTTGAGACACTCGATGTAATAAGTGTGTGATTGCTACTCTGCTATAAATCCTCCAAGCACTGTGTGGTGTCAGCATTACTGATCCAGGGATGACACCGGAGCACAGAGATTAGACTGTTTGAGGTCTGGTCGCTACATGGACTCAATGTGATCTTGGATCACTAAAATGAAAATGTAGAGTCTTGAGCTTGTTGAGCTTTTGCCAATCTTTTGTCCTTAGCATCATGAAGGGGTTCCACATCCTCTTGTCCACGCCACTCCACTGTTGAACTCATCTGAAATATACTAGATAAAAGTATTAGTCCAACAAGAGATATGTTGACATTAATTACCACTCACCCAGGGAGCACTTGTGCTTTCACATCCAAAGTTGCTCTATCAACGGAGAACAACGTTGACAGGGACGCAACGACTTTACGAAGCCAAGTCTCACCGTAACTTAGCCCCCATTATCAGCCGTTCGTTAAAGACCCGATGCTCCAGATTGACCTATTTTCATACTGAAAATTTTAAAGTGTTCAGAAAAAATTGAAAATAATCCAATAAATCATAAATATTTTGTTTTGTATTCTGGGAAAGTTTCAACCTATTTGGACGTATGGCTTGTGATTAAATAGCTTTGTGCGCTCAAATACATAAAAAATATGTATTCGCAAATTATACATCCAAATGGATTGAAATTTTCACAGAATACTAAACGAAACATTTAACATTCACTGGAATTTTTTAAAATTTTCTGAACACTTCAAAAAATTCATTCGAAATATGGATCAATCTGGTCCGTCAGATCTTTAATGAATGGCTGATAGAGGGGCTAAGTTACGGTGAGACTTAGCTTCATGAAGTCACTGAAGCTGCGTCCCGTTGGGACAAATACCGTACTACACAAAAGAAAGTTACCTGGGACCAACTAGACAGAGAGTGCATGGTCCGATGTCAAAATTTTGGCGGAGCTTTTCGCCGCCCTCAATTCACCCGTGCGTTGGCCAAGTTTACATGGGTGTGTCGGAGGCGCGCTGGGCGTGCCAATTCTTTGGTAGCGGTCCAAATGGCCACCAAATTTTACGGGCTTGCCAACTTTTTGGTAGGGCTGGTGTTGGTTGAGATCCAAATAGCCCCATATTTTAGAGTGTAACTCATTTTACTCCGTATGTAGTCCATATTAGAATATCTTAAGACATATATTTAGGAATGGAGGGAGTATAAAGTTTCATTGAGAATAAAGTTTTGAAAAGTGGGTGGTAGCCAAATTCCTTGTGAAGTTCTTTTAGAAATAGATTCCTGCAGCCATACTCGGGTTTGTTGCCTCTATATCATCCAAAGTGAAGTAGGCCATATAATGGTTCAACCATAATTATTGATGAAATATTTAGTTGCGCCGAGATGGTTAATTCAACTAAGAGTGCATATGGTAGTGATATTAATATCATTTGTGATATCCCGCACAAAAATAAAATAAAATATCATTTGTGATTCGTTTGTAGTAGGTACAAGGAGGAAGCCTCAGTTGAAGTGAGGACATACTAGTAGCAGCGTGAAGAAGCTTTGGCTTTAGGTGTCGACCCGCACCTGCTGGTATCATTTTGGTTGTTTGTTCCTGTATGAAACTCAAATAATATTTCTAGAATATTTTATGCACAATATACACTTTTTTAACATGGAAAGGTGCCGTCAGCGCCAATTTCATTCATTCAACTCAAAAACAGTGTACAACATGGAGTACAAAACCCTGTAAATTTAAGGAAGCGTAGAAATGACAGGGCATGTTTTGTTCCTGTGAGCTGACCTGAAACAACTGTAGATAGGTTCCAAAGAGCGACTAAGAACCTGATGAGCTACATTGTGCGCAATCCCATTAATTTTCTGATATATGGAATACCTGCGGCTGTAGATGTTGGGTAGTCCTATAGAAATCAGCGAGAGATTCTCTAATCACCCAAGGAGTGGAATCTGTTGTTACTTTCCTGTTCGTCGACGCCTTGGCAAGAGAAAGATTGTCGATGAGAAACGTCGACCGCTTAACTTGTAAGATCTACGCTGCTTTGGCAGCAAGAAGAAGAGCTTGTGCTTCTTCTTGTAGAGGTGACGAAGTTAGTGGTACAGATACTTGAATCTGAACTTGGATACTTCTATTGTCCTGCAAAAAATTGAGAAAAACTCCAATGCCCGTAGTTGCATCTCCATTTGATAAACTCAGAATTTTTGAACATTTGAAAGAAGCATCAGAGAATATTTTGGATCCTAAGATTAGAAGATCAGACCTAATGCTGCAACCCTATTGTACACCAAACTGGTGTCCCTGTTAATATGAGCACGAAGAGAAGAATTAGAATTGTCAGGAGGAGCCTCTTGGACAGTGTTGCATTCAGCCATGGCCACCACAACAAGATGCACCTCATGAGGGAAACTACATTTCCTAGCAAAAAGAAAATCATTTCTTGATTTCCAAATGCACCACAAGAAGTTGAAAATGTTTGGGAACGATTCATGAGGGTGATTCATATTGAGCAAAGCATGAATAACATTTTGCATAGAATGATGATTCTCTATAAGAAGACCTGTCCTAAGATACCAAGGATGAGCAAACCAAGACGCTCTCACAAACGTACATAGGAAAAAAGATGCATTTCATCCCCATCTTGCGAACAACGACAACATACTTTAGAAATATGCCTAGAAAAATGGCTAGCTCTACAACCTGTAGGAAGGGCTTTCCTATGAAATATCCATGCGAATTTTTGGACCCCTGGCACCATATGCTTTTGCTTCCAGACTTGATTAAGAAAATATTTGACAAGGTGAGAAATCTGTGTGGGTTGATTTCTTGGTTGGCTTTGAATGTCCTACAAACACAGCTTCTAAGTACTTTTGGTGTTACACTTACCATTAGGCATGAGATCCCAACAAAGAATATCATCATTGTCATCTTGAATGATCTTGGTTTGAGTAATAATAGAGGTTGTGGGTTTTTGAAAAAGAGAATAGATGAGAGAATTGTTCCAGGCTTTCTATCCTTGGAGCCAAAGATCTTTGACGTGAGCAAGATAAGTAAAGTTTGTAGGTTGGATAATGAGATGATTGTAGATATGTGTCTAAGCTAGGCATCAGGGAGTACTCCAAATGGAATTTTTTTTCCTTCAATGTTCTGATAGAAGGAGTGAGCTTTGAGTTAGGGAGCATCCAGGGAATGGAGGACCAAAAGGCTGATTTTGGAGTGGTAGAGGTGACAGTCCAAAAAGAAGAGTCCCAAAAATATTTGGGTTTAGGAACAAGATGCAGATGTGAGCTGGGAGAGTTAGCAATTCTCCAAGTAGAGGCTAGGATGAGACCTTGATTCATGGCTTGAAGGTTTCTTATACCCAAGCCCCCCTCTTTTTTTGACGTGCAGATGTCCTTCCAGGACCTGAGAGAAAGATTTCTTGTAGGATTATCTTCTCTGGTTCCTATCCACCAAAAGGTTCTAATGATAGCAGAAAGTTTCGCAATAAATTTCTTGGTGAACAAAATATTAGACATATAATAAACCAGAATGGCCGAAAAAATAGAACTAATGAGCTCTAATCTAGCCGCATGAGAAAGCATATTAGACTTATAACCAGGAAGCTTAGCCATAAATTTATCCAGAACAAAACTATAAGCAACAATCCTATTCTTGGCAGGGAGAATCAAAGGGTGTCCCAGGTGGGTGAAGTTCTCATCCATGGCAGGAACATGAAAGATGCTTTTAATATCTGATACAACACTCTGGTTAACAGGAGCACTAAAAAGTATAGCAGACTTGGACCAATTTGGAGTCTGACCTGAAGAAGCACAAAAATGGTGAATAATATGAGCCATGGTATGAGATTCCTGCAAGCTAGCTTTTACACACACCAGTAGATCATCTGCAAAAATTAAGGAGTGGATTGGAGGGCAATTTTGTCCAAGCACGATGCCTTCAAGGTTGTAAGTAGCCATAGCATCATTAAGGGCAAGAGAAAGTTCATTGATGGCAAGCACAAAAAGATAGGGAGAAAGAGGACAAACCTGTCTTATACCCTTATCACTTTTGAATCTCTCAGTGGCTTGGCCATTAATGACGACAGGAAACATTGGAGTGGAAATGAAAGTACAAACAAGATTAATGAAGTGGGCATGCAACCCTTTAAATGAGCGAGCTGAAATGATGAGATTCCATTCAATATGATCGAAAGCTTTAGCAAGATCAATTTTAAGTATGAAGGCCCGGCGTTTCCAAGAATTAAGGGCAAATGAATGAGTAACTTCTTACACAATTATAATGTTATCACTAATTCTATGCCCTTCGATAAAAGCTTGCTGAGAGGGATCTGAGCCTATTAGTGAAAGATTTAGCAATAATTTGGTAGATGACATTACAAAGGCTAATGGGTCTATAGTTAGTAGGAACTTGATGAACCAACTTTTTATGAATGAGAGCAATATTTGTGTCATTAATATGTGGGGTAAGTGATAACCCACAAGTATAGGGGATCGCAACAGTTTTCGAGGGTAGAGTATTCAACCCAAATTTATTGATTCGACACAAGGGGAGCCAAAGAATATTCACAAGTATTAGCAGCTGAGTTGTCAATTCAGCCACATCTGGAGATTAATTATCTGCGGCAAAGTGATTAGTACCAAAGTAATATGATAGTTTTGATAGTAGCAGCAACAACAATAGTAAAGGTAACAGTGATAGCAATGATTTTATAGCAAGTGTAACAGTAACAATAGTACTAATAACTTAGCAAGAACAATATAAGAGAAATTTGTAGGCATTGGATCGGTGGATTCGTTGGATGATATTCATCATATAACCATACAAAACTAGCTCCTATTCTTAAATATAATGTAGGCATGTATTCCGTAAATAGTCATACATGCTTATGGAAAGAACTTGCGTGTCATCTTTTGTCCAACCCTCTCATGGTAGCGGGGTCCATAAGGAAACTAAGGGATATTAAGGCCTCCTTTTAATAGAGAACTGGAACAAAGCATTAACACATAGTGTGAATACATGAACTCCTCAAACCACGGTCATCACTGGAAAGTATCTCGACTACTGTCACTCCGGGGTTTACAGATCATAACACGTAATAGGTGAATATAAATTGCAGGATCAGATCTAGAACATAGATATAATGGTGATAACATAAATGGCTCAGATCTGAAATCATGGCACCTGGCCCAAAGTGATAAGAATTAAGCATGGCAAAGTCATTCAACAGTGGATACTAGGGATCAAGCCCTAACAAAACTAACTCGATTACACGATGAATCTCGTCCAACTCCTGACCAACCAGCGAGCTTACGAAGGAATTACTCACTCCTGGTGGGGAGCATCATGGAATTGGTGATGAAGGAGGGTTGGTGACGATGAAGATCGAAGGCCCCCCTCTTTGGAGCCCAAAACGGACTCCAGATCTGGCCTCCCGATGAAGAACAGGAGGTGGCGGCGGCTCCGTATCGCAAAACGAGATAATTCTTCCTCCCTAATTTTGTCTGGAAAATAGGTATTTATGGAGTTGGATTCAGGGTCTGCGGGGCCACCAGGTGGGCACAACCCACCTGGGTGCGCCTGAGTGGTTGGGGGTGCCTTGGTGGGTTGTGCTCACCCAGGGCCACCCTCTGGTGGTTCTTGGCTCCAGTATTTTTCGTTTATTGTATAAAAATTCTCCCAAAAGTTTTGTTCCAATCCGAGAACTTTTATTTCTGCACAAAAGCAACACCATGGTAGTTTTGGTGAAAACAACGTCAGTCCGGGTTAGTTTCACTCGAATCATGCAAATTATAGTCCAGAACCAGAGGAAAAGCGTTAGGAAAAGTAGATACGACGGAGACATATCAGTTCCCCCAAGCTTAAACCTTTGCTTGTCCTCAAGGAATTTAGTTGATAAACTGAAAGTGGAAAAGAAAACTTTTACGAATTCTTCTCCTCTTGTTTACATAAATAAGCTTAAGTAGCACCTAGGCTTTCAGCAAAGATTATAGCTAACCATGTCAAAAATAACTCTTAAAAATTATATTAACTCATACCAATGACATAATCAACTAGTGAGCAATAATGAAATATCTCAAGTGACAACACCTTGTCAAAACAATCATGATATAATATGCAATAGTGGTATCTTGCTAGCCCCTTCCAAGATCACAAAACATAAATGCAGAGCACCTCCAAAGTTCAAGTAGTGACTAAACATTGTAATTAATGGTAGAAAAGATCCATTCATGATGCATATAACATTAACTATACATAATGCATGAGGATGACAATAGTTCTCTCAAAATCTGGCGCTTATTTAAGAAGGTGATGACTCATCATAAAATTAAATAGATAGTCCCTTCATAGAGGGAAGCAGGGATTTGCAATGGTGCAAGAGCTCAATTTTTTAAAACAAAGGTAAATGAAATTTTGAGAAATGCACCCTTCATGTTTACTTCGCGACTATTAGTTATCGATATTTTCCATGCTAAACACATTACTGGCGGTTCCCAAGCGATAAAAGTAAAGGTTTACTCCCACTCCACCAACAAACACACTCCATGGCTAGCCAAATCCATGGGTACCACCCATACCAACATTAGTCCTGGGGGAGTTTTGTTTAATTATTTGCAATTTGATTTCGGGACTGGGAATCCCTATTACCGCCCCTCTCGTGCAAGGACAAGTGAATAAACACTTCTCATGAGAATAAACTACTTAGCTTGGAAGATACCGACTATCTCCTGTCGCTTTATGAACAACCCAGGCACACAAAAAAGGATATTTATTTGAAATTTTTAGAGGTGGCACATGCAAAAAAAATTAGAATGGCAGGGTAATACCGCATATAGGTAGGTATGGTGGACTCATTTGGAATAACTTGGGTTTTAGGATTTTGATGCACAAGTAGTATTTCTGCTTAGTACAAGTGAAGGCTAGCAAATAGGTTGGGAAGCGGCCAACTAGAGAGCAAAAACGGCCATGAACATGCATTATGCATAATGAACATTGGATACTAGCATGAGTAGGACATGAACACCATGAACATAAATATCATAGAGGCTATGTTGGTTTTGATTCAACTACATGCATGAGCAGTTAAGCCACTCAAAACATTCAGAGGAGGATACCATATCATCATACCACATCACAATCATTTTAACGCAATGTTGACATCCAAGATAAATCATTATCCACTACTAGCTACTTAAGCATGGCATGAGAAACTATAATCTCTAATTGTCATTGCAAACATGTTTGATCATAATATGTTGAATCATGGATACTAGGTTAAACATATTTACAAAAACAGAACAAGTTGAGTTCATACCTGTTTCTCTCTGCCACAACCAGTTCACCAAATATTGTCATTATTGCCTTTCAATTGCACGACTGAATGATATGAAAATAATTATAGTGCAAGAGTGCCATGGACTAAGCTGGAATCTGCAAACATTTTATTCAAAAGGAGAAGACAAGGTAATATGGGCTCTTCATTAGTTCAACAATAATGCAAATGAGTGCCACCCAACATTCTCATCGTGGTCTTCTCCTTGGTACGACTCAATAAAAAGAAAAGAATTTCAGAGAAACACACTGAAATATTTTTGGAGTTTTTAGTTTTTCCTGAAGAAGGAAAATTAAATAGGAAGAAAAACAAAAACGATAAAAACTATTTACACGGGAAAGCTCCCAACAAGCAAAAGAAGAATCGAGAAATCTTTTTGGGTTTTCTTTTAAATACTACAACTAACTATACTAAAAGAAAAAACCGAAAAGAAGCAATCAACATTTTTTTTGGATTTTCTCAAAGTTTTCTAAACACACAAGAAGAAAGCGAGAAAATAAACCTAGCGTCGATAGTACAATGAAAAAGTGTGAACACCGACAATTGGAATGAAATGTGTGAATATGAATGTAATGTCGATGGAAATACGTACTCCCCCAAGCTTAGATTTCTTGCCTAACTTGGTAATCACTATCAGTAGCCTGTGTAGTAGTCGGAGTGATAGCTCACAGAGTCTCTAGGTGCAGCCACCTCAGCCCGCCAAGAAGCTACAACCTCTGCATTGTGCGCGCGTGCCTCGCTCTCAAGAACATGATATCTTCCCTTGTTGTGATAATCAAAGAGAGCAGGAACAGGCAAAAAAGTGTGCACCACAGAATGTTTATTAAACAACATGTTATATATATATATATAATCAGTGGCCTCACCCTTGAGGAACTTATGGCGCTTCATGGCCTCAAAATCTAAGTACTGGGTGGGTAGGATAGGGTCATTAGGCCAAGGTGATACACCTAGTCCCCTTGTTAAGCATGAGGCATAAATCCCACCATAAAGGTCTCCACTAACGGTGTTGTGTTGCAGCCTACGTGCAACAATCGCCCCAAGGTTATAACATTTATCACCAGTGAGAGCAGTGTGTAAAAGGCTCAAGTGAGGAGCACAAAGTGTGCTGCAATCCTTCTTGCCTACAATGCATTTGCCATTAAAGAGTGCAAAGTATTGAATCGATGGGAAATGAATGCTCTTTATTCTACCTTGTGTCACTCCTCTAGTCTCGCCATAACAAATGATACTCAAGAATGTTTCGTACCCAGACCTTGGTGGTTCGCCCAGCGAACCCCAAAATGGAATTTTGCAGTGGTAAGCAAATCTCTCTAGAGGTATGGTAAATGGTTTCTCGTACAGTTTAAATGGCACTCTAGACTCACGAGGATGAAATGTAAATTCTTTAGTAAATGATTCTGTGAGGCTGAGATGTTGGTTGCACTTATCTTCTATGTAGGGACCGAGTTTGTTGTTGTGAACATACTACTCAAATTCTTCTTTAATACCGGCTCCCACCATAAAATTGCTGCACGGCCAAAGGCAAGATTTGGTAGCTGCTTCCCTTATTGAACTTGCGCTTGGTTCAACATAAGACCGAGACACTGAGCCACTACTAGATGATGCCTCCGAAGACCTCCTCCTCGAAGAAATCCTATAGAAATACATCTTATTCCTACGAACAAATTCTGAAATGTTTAGTCCACAAATTTTTTCTCAAAAAAACTTCACAAGATTGATAGCAACTACTCATGAGCATGTATAGAGGCTATATTGAGCATTCAAACTACTTAGAACTCTAAGAATTCAACATTCGAGCCCATCTACAGTAGCAACAAGAGTATATAATTATTGAAAATATAAACCACTAAAGGAAAAACTAATTGGACCAATGGAAGCGTCACATACCAAGTAGCAATCCCCCAAACAGTTTCAAAAACGGAGCTTCGAGCAAAGAGATTGAAATCTACGGGTTTGAGAGAAAGAACACAAGGGAGAGATCAATGGTGATTTTTTTCTGGAGGTAGGTGATGACATGGGCTAAAGAGATAAGTGAGGGGGCCAACGCGGGGGCCACAACCCACCAGGATGCGCCTGGGGGTGCTGGCGCGCCCAGGTGGGTTGTGCCCACCTGATGCGCCCCCTCTGATATTATTTGCATCAAAAATTCTTATAATTAGAAAAATATTGTATCAATTTTTCAGGGCATTATGAGAACTTCAATTTTTGGGTCACTTTTCTATTGCACGAAAAAATTCAGAAAACAGGCTAAACATGCCATTTTATTTTATTTAACTAAGAAAAATAGAAAATAAAAGGCAAGGACAAAAGGTGGTGCTTACTAAATTCATCCACTTCATACCTCTAAAAATGATCCATTAATAAGATTGATCAAGTCTTATTAACAACCACTTTTCATTAGCATAAAATCGAAGAACTTTCGTAGAACACTAAGTTACCTCAACGGGGATATGCATGTCCCCAACAATAATCATTTCATATTTCTCTTTTGCAGTCGGTAGAGGTAGTTGAAAACTTCCAATAGTGAGTGTCGTAGATTTTTCAATAACATTAATACCATTCACTTGGAATATTTTCTTCGGAAAGTGCACCGTATGCTCATTACCATTGATATGGAAAGTGACCTTGCTTTTATGGCAATCAATAATAGCCCCTGCAGTATTTAAAAAGGGTCTACCAAGGATAATCGACATGTTGTCATCCTCCGGCATCTCAAGTATAACAAAGTCAATTAAGATGGTAACATTTGCAACAACAATGGGCACATCCTCAAAAATATCGATAGGTATAGCAGTCGATTTGTCAGCCATTTGCAAAGATATTTCAGTAGGTGTGAGTTTATTCAAGTCTACTATTTTTGTAAGTGCATCTAGTGCCACCCTAGTTGGTTTTGGAGTATTGACGACAAACTTGGTTGAGGGATTAATGTGTTTGTGCGAATTGCGGGATAACACAGGAAGTAGTCCCTCATTGATTCGGTTTATCTACCGAAGATGACCCCTAAAAATGTATGAAGACATTGATGACAATGGTGGTTCGTGAAGATATTTACTCGAAGATAATGACCTGTGATGACATTCACTTGAATACTATGGAGTGCGAACACATAGATGTTTCGTAGTTTCCTTTTCTTCTTTATTGAGTCATAGGAACCACCACTGATAAGTGGGGTCCAAGTGTAAAAAGTCAGATTGACTGATGTGATGCTCAACTAAAATCCTATGTCTTCGAGCGAAGACAATGAGAGCACATCTGATCTAGAGTTGGATGAGTCAGCTTTGCTTGTAGCCCAAGCCAAGCTATCGCGTTTGTTTGAAATTCGACCGTTGGACACGTGTCGGTTCCTTAGTGACCCAGGGTCATTTCAGACATATCATGTCGGGTTGCCTCCAGGCTATAAATAGCCCACCCCCACACCATAAATTGGTGGCTGCTCAGAGTTAGTGCACGACTTTTGTCGTTTGAGAGCAACCTACCTCCGAAGCCTTTGAGAGAGAGATCCTTGCGAGGACAAAGCCCAAAATACACAGAGCCAAAGAGTGTTAGGCATCACTGAAGTATTTTTGTCCATGTGACCTGAAGACTTGTTACACTTGAGGATTGTGAATCCTCCAGCCGGTTGGGCGTCGCATTATGAGCATCCAAGAGTCAATGTCGATCGCCGGTGAATGATGTCTGTGAAGGTTTGGAAGTCTTCCTTGAAGACTTACCAGAGTGATTGGGCGAGGACTGGGTGTCCTTAGCTCAAGGGGAATAAGGTGAAGAAGTGGTCTTTTGAGTTCAATCTCAGCCTCCCTAACTAGATGTACAGTTGTCATAGCAACTGGAACTGGTCTACCAAATCCTTGTCTTCACCAAGCAACTGGTTCTATCCCCTACTTCCTTTACTTTTCAGTTTGTCTTTGTGAAGTCATTGCTTGCTTGTCTGATCTGATTGACTTCACTGTGTGAAAGACTATTACCTGTTTGGCTTCATACCATCTTCCATTCTAATCCACACTACCTAGCTGTTGATAGTCTTCGTGCTTTCATAATACTACTCATTTTACTATGGCTTGTCTAGTGTAGTCTATCTTCTGCTGCATATCAATAGGTTTATTTCATCTATTTGTCTTCAAAGACATCGTGTTTTGAAGACTTTCATAAAAATCGCCTATTCACCCCCCTCTAGTCGATAACTAGCACTTCCAATTGGTATCAGAGCAAGGTTGTTCTGTGCGATTCGGTTTAAGCACCTGACATTTTTGCTCTGTCGACTACAGGGATAATCAAGGTCTCCGCTGCGTGCCCAGTCTTCGATGGCACTGATTACCCCTACTAGAAGAATAAGATGCGCATGCATCTTGAAGTCATTGACGTTGACCTCTGGTATGTCATCATGACAGGCGTTCCCAAGGTGGGTGAAGGTGTCACCGCTGCTAATGTCAAGAGGTTCGCTCAACTGCACTCGACTGCCAAGAACAACATATGTGGTCATCTGACCAAAGGACAGTATGGCTGTGCACGTGCACTGGAAATTGCAAAGCTAGTCTGGGAGTGGCTGTCCAAGGTTGACGAAGGCGTCTCAACTCAGAGAGACTCACGGATTGATGTTCTTTGCAATCTCTTCAACCTCTTCAAGAGAAACAACAATGAGAGTGTCTAGCTCACATTTGATCGCCTCACTGATATCACAAATGAGCTTTGCGCTCTTGGCGCCACTGATATCACCAAGCACGAAATCATGAAGAAGCTTATGAGATCATTTGACAACTCATTTGACACACTAGCCTCGATGATACAAGAATGTCCTAACTTCAAAGATCTCGATCCGTCTAACATACTTGAGAGACTCAACACACACGAGTTCCAGCTATCTAAAAAGAGAGACATCTATGGCCCCAACTATGGCCGAACCTGTGCTTTGAAGGCAAAGGACATTTCCTCATCTGAAGAGGAATCGGACTGCAGTTCTGAGGATCCTGAAGACATTGCAAAGGATCTAGCTATGCACATGAAGAAGTTCCAGAAGATCTCCAAAAAGAATCACTTCGGAAAGTCTTCAATATCCAGCTTAAGAAATGATGAGGCTTCCTCTCGTGACCACAAGAAGGGAACATGCCACAAATGCTAGGCCACTACATCTCTGAGTGTCCTCCATGGGACAAGGAATCTAAGAAGAAGAAGAAGAAGAAGAAGAAGAAGAAGAAGAAGAAGAAGAAGAAGAAGAAGAAGAAGAAGAAGAAGAAGAATAAGAGCAAGGAATATGATTCTGACGACAAGAAGAAGAAGAAATCCTCAATGTCTTGTTCAAAGTATTCATCAAAGTCTTCATCTCACAAGAAGATCTCATCCATCAAGGATCGTGCATTCGTTGGCAAAGAAATGGATTCAGATGAGGAGTCTTCTTCTGAGGAGGCGGAGGTGGAGTCTGAGGAAGAGTCTGATTCAGGCGTGGCAAGCCTGGCTCTAGCTTCGGCATTCGTCGCCAAGTCCATCTTCAACACAGAAGACAATTGTCATGTCACTGACACTGAAGCCGATGATGAGGACGACTCTGCTCCGACCTACTACTTCATGGCACAAGGTGCCAAGGTAAACTCATGCGATGCTTACTTTCAAACATCCAGTGAAGATGACTCTGAATGTGAATCCAAACCTAGCTACAAAACTCTAGCTAAAATTGCAACTGAACAACAAAATGCTATAGAAAATATTCAAAAGTTGCTAGACAAAAGCGATGACCTGTTGGACGCGGAAATGAATCGAACCTAGTCCTTAATTGAAGACATTAAAAATCTTCACGTTAAGTATGAGGAACTTGAAATTCGTCATGAGACACTCTCAGCTACTCATGAAAATCTTTCCTATGATTATATTCAAAGGAAGCAAGATCTAGAGAATCTGAGAGCGTCTCATGAAGATCTTTGAAAAGAGAACGATTCGCTTCGCGCTCAACAGATCAGTTCCGCTCAGGAAGACTTTGTGCCACCATGTTTTAAATGTCTTGAGCATGATAATGCTGTCCTTATTGCTAAATGTTCTACTGCTGCTAATGTTGCAATATCATCAACTCCTGATGTGGTGACTAACCCCTCTTCTGAGGATACCACTACTATTGCTGATGAGAATGCTAGGTTGAATACATTGCTTGAAACAGGCATGTACAAAAGCCTCAAAGGGCATCAGACACTATGTGATGTCCTTAAGAAACATATTCTGAACCGAAACCCTAGGAAAGAGGGTGTTGGGTTCGAGAGGAAAATGAATGTTGATGGTTTGTACTGGAAGCTTGAGCAATACCCCAAAACCACATGGGTTGCTACAAGGGGCCCCTCAGTGAACCCATCCACCTTATTTGGCTTCACTTGTGCTAACCCCATAATCATTGATGAATCCTTTGATGCCAATTATAAGCTGTTTAAGAATTAGAATGGTGAAGTGTTTACCAGGTTTATTTGTACTAACTGCAGGAATGGACCACCTTCGAAGAAGATCTGGGTGCCCAAAAGTGTCTTGAGAAGCTTCCTGTGAATGTCATCATGACACCACCTGGGAAGAAGACAAACCCCAGACCAAAGGCTTCATATGGTCCAAAGGCTTCATACAGATAGAGGATCTCACAAGGTCACCCTAATGCTAATGTTTTGCAGGGAAACCATACTCAGACTTATGAATATGAGCGCATTTCTTCAAACTGCTATGTTCATAGAACAAAGAACTTTTCTGCTTATTCTTATGAGTATTATTCACCTCCCGCAAGGCTATTTGCTAGGGCTCTAAAGCCAAAGTTCTCTGATGCTGCACTTAGACTCATTGCTTCTAAGACACCCCTGAGGATGTGGGTGGTTAAGAATAATTAACTTTCTTTTGCAGGGAAAGGTCTCCAGCCGGAAATCAAAGGCTTCAGGCGCTAATGCTGGGGACCTCAAACATCTTGTCGAATGCAAGATAAAGTGCCAAAATGGTCTTACTATGTATTTCATCCTAGGGTTTCTTGACAAACATCCTATCTACCCCAACAAGGATCTGAACTTTGATAGTATGCTTGTTCATCAAATGTTTATGCTTCACACTTCTCTTTGTGAAGCCTATCCCCCTAACTGCACTGTAGGGTACGGCTCAGAAGGCTACTGAATGGATTATGGACAGTGGATGCACTAACCACATGACCGGTGATCGAAGTCTTCTTATGGGTTCAACCCTACATCCGTCTGACAAAAATCACATCACATTTGTTGGCACTAGTAAAAGTAAGGTATTGGGCCTAGGTAGAGTTGCAATATCAAAGGATCAACACATGGATAAAGTGATGCTTGTTGAATCCCTTTGTTTCAACTTAATGTCTATCTCAATGCTTTGTGATCTAAACATGATTGTGATATTTAGAAAATATCGTTGCCTTGTGCTTATGGAACCTGACAAATCTATAGTCTTCGAAGGGTATCGAAGAGAAGATTTGTATATGGTAGATTTCTCCACAGGACCACAACTTGCCATATCTCTTCTAGCAAAAGCTTCAGAGTGCTGGCTCTGGGATTAGAGGCTAGGACATGCGGGCATGAGGAACTTGCACACTCTCATGAAGAAGAAGCATATCATTGGCATCGAGGGCATCAAGTTGAAGAAGGATCATTTATGTGGTGCTTGTGAAGCCGGGAAGATGACAAGGGCCAAGCATCCCTTGAAGACAATCATGACTACACCACGACCCTTTGAGCTGCTTCACATAGACTCATTTGTCCCTACTCTTCTTACTACCGCTGCATGTCTCTATGGCTGCACTATCATTGATGACTATTCAGAGATACAAATGGGTGCACATAATTCTCTACAAGACTAAAGTGTAGGATGTCTTCAGACGCTTTGCCAATCATTCCATGACCAACTATGGCATCAAGATCAAGCACATCAGAAGTGACAACGGCAGAGAATTCAAGAACACTGGCCTCGACACTTATCTTGATACATTGGGCATCACACACGAGTTCTCTGCTCCATACACACCTCAGCAGAATGGCATCATGGAGCGCAAGAACAGAACTCTCATTTAGATGGCACGTACAATGCTTGATGAGTACAAGACTCCAAGAAGGTTCTGGCCTGAAGCCATTGACATGGCTTGCCACATCATCAACCGAGTTTATCTTCATAAGTTCCTAAAGAAGGCATCCTATGAGCTCCTGACTGGTAAGAAGCCAAATGTCAGCTATTTCAAGGTCTTTGGTGCTAGGTGCTAGATCAAGGATCCACATCACAGTTCAAAATTTGCACCGAAAGCACATGGAGGTTTTATGCCTGGCTAGGGAAAGGATTCACACTCCTACAGAGTCTTCAACCTCTTTCACAATAAAGTGGTGGAAACTATGGATGTGCAGTTTGATGAGACTAACGGCTCGCAAAGAGAGCACCTACCAAATGTGCTAGATGAAGCTTCACCAAGTGAATCTATCAAGCTAATGGGTACTGGAGAGATCATACCTACAGAGAAACAGGCTGAAAAGGAAATCATCATTTATGCACCTAACCGGCATGAAGGCAATGCTCAGCCTTAAGCCAATGCTCAAGATGAAGACAATGACCAACAAGGGCAAAATCTTTGTCCAGTACATCCTTGGCTTTCAAATGAAGTCCAGATTGAGAAGATAATTGACAGTATCAATGCACCTGGTCAACTCACTCGTTCAAGAGCAAGGCAACTAGCAAACTTCTATGGGCACTTTGCATTTGTGTCCATATCCGAACCCAAGAAAGTTGGTGAAGCCTTCATGGAACCTGAATGGATTCAAGCTATGCAAGAAGAGCTTCAATAGTTTGAGATGGACAATGTATGGGAGCTAGTTAAGCGTCGTGGTCCTCGTAAGCACAATCTCATTGGCATAAAATGGATCTATCGCAACAAACAAGATGAGCATGGTCAAGTTGATAGAAACAAGGCTCGACTCGTTGCTCAGTGTTACACACAAGTGGAAGGGATTGACTTCGATGAAACCTTTGCTCCCATGGCTAGGCTTGCAGCCATTCGCATACTATTAGACTATGCCAACCACAACAACATTCTTCGGTATCAAATGGATGTAAAGAGTGCATTCCTCAATGGTAAAATTGAAGAAGAAGTGTATGTTGCTCAACCACCTAGCTTTGAAGACCCAAAGCGTCGTGACATGGTATACAAGCTCAACAAGGCACTATATGACCTCAAACAAGCACCTCGCGCTTGGTACAACACACTCAAAGACTTCCTAAAGAGCAAAGGCTTCAAACCTGGTTCTCTAGATACTACTCTCTTCATGAAGACATATGATGGTGAACTATTTGTATGCCAAATCTGTGTGGATGGCATTATCTTCGGTTGCACTGACAAGAGATACAATGATGAGTTTGGGCATATGATGCAAGAGCAATATCAGATGTCCATGATGGGTGAGCTAAAGTTCTTCCTTAGTCTTCAAATCCGTTAGTAGAGAAATGGCATCTTCATATCACAAGAGAAGTACCTCAAAGATTGCCTAAAGAAGTTTGGAATGCAAGACTGCAAAGGGTACATGACACCAATGCCAACCAAAGGCCAATTGGGTCCCGACGGCAATGGTAAAGAGTTCGATCAAAAGGTATACCGCTCCATGATTGGTTCTTTATTGTACTTATGGGCATCTAGGCCTGATATAATGCTTAGCGTTTGCGTGTGTGCTTGATTCCAAGCGAGACGAAAGGAATTGCATCACCTAGCAGTGAAGCGAATTCTTTGATATTTGGCTCACACCCCAACACTAGGATAATGGTATCCAAAGGGCTCAGAGTTTGATCTGGTTGGATTCTCGGATGCTGATTATGCTAGTGACAAGGTTGATCACAAGTCCACATCAGGCACATGTCACTTTCTTGGACGATCTCTTGTCTATTGGTCTTCAAAGTAGCAGAACTGTGTATCACTTTCCACTGCTGAATCTGAATACATTGCTGTTGGATCTTGTTGCACTCAGCTTCTCTGGATGAAGCAAACTTTCAAGGACTATGGCATCAACATGAAGCACGTGCCACTCTACTGTGACAATGAGAGCGCCATCAAGATTGCTCATAATCCAGTTCAACACTCGAAGACAAAGCACATTCAAATCCGTCATCATTTTCTCAGGGATCATGTGTTGAAGTAAGACATTGATATCATTCACGTCAACTCGCTAGAGCAATTGACATATATCTTCACAAAGCCCTTGGATGAGAAAAGGTTTTGCAACTGCGGTGTGAGCTAAATATCTTAGAACCCTCAAATGTCCCGTGAATGGACACGCATCCTAACACTTATGCATATGGATAACATATATCTTCAATTCATGAAGACTTACCCTCTAAGTGTGAATACATTAATGTCGAATTTGACTTCGGAGCGCCACGATAATTGTGCATCGTGTTTGGGTCTAATACTTCCTATACGGTGGGTAACGCCACCACCAAACTTTCTAGAAGATTTTCATTTGGCGTCATGATTGCATTATCTTCATATTTGGTTTGTCTTCAACATTGATTTGACTTTAGAGTTTATCTTCGCAATGTTGATTTGGTCTTTTTTATGATATATCAATATATGTATATGTGTGTTCTGTCCTCTACAACATTCACTTATAGCTATGTCTTCAAACTTGCCATTTTCTGAACTAAGTGAATGTGATCGGACCCTAACCCCTTCTGTGCTTCTTCCTCAAACTCCTTCTGTCTATTATATGCATTCTGTTGACACATGTCAAATGTCTTCACTGTTTCCTTGTCAGTTGAAGATACAGAGACACATATTTAAAACTATATTTAATGCCTTATCTCTTTTGCCTGAACACCGGAGAAGCCGGAACGACCACCCGACAAACCAGGCGTGCGTGGGAACGTGGCTCAACTCTCAATAAGTTGCATGCTCGCCACGTGTCCACCAGGGGCACCTGTGTAATTGCGCTGCGCAACCCTTCACCTTATAAATACTCACCCACGCGGTCATTATCTCCTCTCCCACCTCACCATCTCGCTCAAACCCTAGCGCCTCCTCTAGCTCGAGTCGAAGTGCTTAGCTGCCGCGACCTCTTCAATGTCGTCTTTATGTCGGTCATGGACCCCGTCTTCTCCGCCGCTGCCATAGGTGTCTTCCGCCGCCAAGTTAGGGCACGTGAGATTGAACTGCTCGGCATCTGTTCCGCCTCGTCTAGCAGTTCGTCGTGCGGTAAATAAACTTGCTTTTCACCGCTTTTTTGATCTCTTGAATCCGTCCACTTTACCCAAAAGTGGTTTCTAAACTTCCAAATCTAGATCTTTTTGTTTCTGCATCTCATAAGTTGCAAGTATATTCACTTATGCCTCACAACTAGTTAGATTCCTCACTTGTGCTTATTCATGGATTCGTACAACCCTGGAACAAACTCACTCCAAATAAGTGAATGTATTCGCACTATGAGGTCAATGTCTTCAAACTGATTTAACTTAAAAATCTTTTGAGAATGCATACGACCTGTTCCCCTTCCCTCGCATCTCTAATGCTGTCACAGGTACCTGTCCGTGGGAGAATCCCTTGGTTCTCATAGTCTGCATTCATTTGCAGAATACTTACAACATCACATTGAATCTCCTAAAGGTAGTTCTTATCTGACCAGTCCTCGGAAGCCATTCACTATCTTGAAGCCTTTCAGTCTGAATATAATGGCAACTGACAAATCTGCAAGGAAAGGTGGCAGACAATGCCGTGGCAATACTGTAATGGATTTGCCACTAGAAATTGCCACTAGAAATTTATAAAGAGTACAAGTCTGACCCAGAAGAAACCTATGAAGAACAATGGTTTCTGTATAACTTCGTCACAGATGAATATGCTATGAAGAATGAAGTGAGACCACCCTGGACCAATATTGTTTACAAGAAGATTATGCCCAAGACGAAGGCTGAAGCTATTGCCCAGGGCTTCTATCCTTGTATGGTTCGAGGACCTCAGCCAGCTGATGCCGACCCATCTAGTCTTACATGGTGTCGTGACGATAACCTATTTGTGCAAAATCTTCAATTTTCTAGAGCTTCAGCGGTTCAAAACAAAAAGGAACTGGGGGTTGACTTCAACCCCGCTCTAGCTGCTCCAACGCCAGATGGTAGTTGTGAAGCCAATCAGAATATCATTGGCCCCTTTGATAGTTTCGATGGTCTTCTCTTTCATATCACCGCACAAAGGACCACTCTTGAAGTGGCTGCTGCCGAAGAGGAGCATGAGGATGAACAGAAGTTCCGAAGCCAAAGAAGAAGTTTAAGGCTTCAAGATCTTCCACTGCTCCAAAAGCTTCAAGAGTGAAGCCCTTGAAGATTGCACCTCCTGAATCCATTGTGCAGTCGGAAGATCGGTCTCGCTTCTCCAAGAAGACCAAGAAGCCCAAGAAAATTTCTAGGCATAACCTTACCCCTGCCGTTGTTCTGTGCAATGAGGAAAACACCATTGATCTGTCCACTGATGAAGATCTGGTATATGATGCTCTGGAGCTACTTATCAAGAGCAAGCAGGAGGCTGAAATCTTCAAAGATTTGCCTCTCTTTGATGCAGATATCCTCAATAACTTCATTGATTAGTGGTTTGAATACCAAAGCATCAAAATTGATGATCTGCAGCTGCCTATTGACATAAGCGTCACTTTTCAGGGCTGCATTGCCAAGGAACTTGCCATAGCTCAGAAAATTGTTGAGCTGAAAAACAAGATTGACTATGAGAAGGTAGAGTTCAAGAAGCATATGGCCAAGCTTAGTGTTGCTGTTATTCAAAAGTTCAAGCAAATGATGACTGAGCTCAAGGCCCAATTCAACAAGAAACGTGAAGAAGCCAAAGGCTCACGTGAACGCATGAAGTGCTACGCGCAGAAGTGTGTTCAGGTACACAATGAGGCTGAAAAGAGAAAGGCTCTTGGGCGTCCTCGCATCAACCCCAAGATGGGTGCAAAGAAATAGAAGAAGTCTGCTGAAGACAAACCCGAAGCTCCAAGGAAGGAACGACCAAGCATAGTCTTCCCTACCAGCATGACTGGCTCAAAGCCAAAGGTCCCTTCAGCTGCTTCAGAGCAGAAGAAGACAAGGCAAGCTGAGGTTGAAGCCAGGAAGAAGAAGCACCAAGACACCTCTGATTACGATCCCTCTAAGAAGACGTTGCAGACAAAGGCTTCAAAGTCTTCAAGAAAAGAGCGTGCTGCTGCCCAAGAGCCGCAGAATGTTGAACCAATTTCTATTGCACTTCCTACCTCCACCAATCGCGAGCGCCGTCTCATTGTCCATGAGCGTGCTCCCATAGAGGCTCCAGAGTTTGAAGAGAGTCCAGCTGCTGACTCTGCCACAGCTAAATACATGGGTCATGAAGACCATGTTGAAGATGATGAAGTCCTTCCTTAGCTCAGGCCCAAATCGGCACCATCGCCTACTCCAACAAGCAGTGAACTCATAAGCATTGGCGGTCCCACGACGCCAATTGCTCAAGATGAATTTTGGGAAGAGCAACACCCAAACACCCCCTGCATGAAGTTATTCCCCGTACCCCACTAGCTCAAGTCACCACTCCAGTGCTTGATGATGATTACATCAAACATACCACTCCCCCACCAAAGGCGCTGCCCACATTTCGCAGGCTTCGCAAAGGCCCTAGGCCCCAGGTCTCCATGTCAAGCATTCCAGAAGAGGATGTGCAACCCACAAGCTTAGTAGCACGTCAAGTGTTCCATGAAGCCATCCCTTCCGAGACTGCTCATGAGTCTGAAGCTAAAGCTGCTGAAGACATTCCGGCTGCATTAGCGGATGAAGACAAAGAAGAAGATTGAGAAGTCATTCCCCCTGCCAGTGAACCTGTCGTGCAAGAAGAGAATGTGATCGTGCTAGACCCTCTAGTCATTGAGGCCATGGAGGTTGAAACCAATGCGGCTACCACCAGGATCACCATTGAAGACAATGACACAGTCATGGCTAAAGACAATGTGGAGCCCGAAGTCAATGTTGCCACTGAAGATATTGTGTAGCCAATCACTTCTGAAGTAGTCATTCCTCCACCAGTGCTGCAAACTATGGGAGGTGCTTACAATCGTGGTGAGTTGGTGACTTTCAAATGGCCCATTATGGTACCAGCTATTGCTTTAGGCCCTCAATATGATTATCATGTGGAGAAAAGGCCTCAAACTCAGAAGCTGAAGCCAAGATTGCCAAGGCTTCCTAGTTCTGCAACTATCCAAGGCTCCTTTGATGTGAAAAGCTTCAGAGCACACACCACCTTCTTGAACAGCGCCAAGAACCCCCTACAAGAAGCCTAAGATATTCTCTGATAGGTTTTGGAGCCATCAGCAATGAAGCTACTACTCATGCATTCTATACAATCAAGACTGGATTTTCCTCATAAGCGTCTAGATTGTGATGCCATTGCTGGGCTGCCATGCCTCGAAGATGCTCTTGACTGCTTCAGATATGTTGGGATGCTTCCATTTGTGACTGATAAGGAGCATTGGAGTGAAGAGTTTCTGCTGCAGTTCTATGCCACACTTCACATTCGAGGCTACAATAGGGATCCAAAGACTTGGATCCTTGAGTGGATGACATGTATCGTGGAATTGACACAACAGATGTCCTAGAGCAAGGACTTAGTCATAGGGCCATCGCACTAGGAAGCTTAAAGGGGTTAATCGAGACAAAGGACACACAGGAGAGTTTTTATACTAGTTTGGCCCCTTATGATGAAGGTAAAAGCCTACGTCTAGTTGGGATTGATATTGCTGAGGTTTCGTTCTCCAAGAGGCTCAACTCGCCGGCTTGGTTATCGACTTGGTTGTTTCTTGCCCTAAACTGTGACCGCGTCGTCCCCTTATATACATGGCTTGACGCCTGGTGGCCTACAGAGTCCCGGCCGGCTCATAATCGTGTCCGGTCGGTGACTTCCTTTACATGCCTTTCTTTACAAGTCTTTCCTTACATACTGCGGTTTACAATATCATGCCTTAAGCCGGCCCCAGGCCTTTGGGCCTTCTATACATTTAGTAAACTATCATCTTGAATGTTTATCGGGCTTCTTATGTAACCCGCCATTAGGGCTGACCCGGCCCCTCCTAGGCGGGTCATACTGGTAGTAATATCCCCAACATTAGGCCCCAGGTTGACTTTGAACTATGTTCTTTGTCAATCTTCAATACTTAGGTGGAATCCATCTTCTGTCTGAAAACTTCCGTCACCCGCCATGACGTCATCTTTTGAAAACACAAAAAAAATTCATGACGTCATCTTCCAATGGATCATTCATTTTTTAATGCCTTCCGATAATCGAGGCGCCCATTTAGTTGGATAATCATTATTTGGGTTTCCTTGATTTTCGCGCCCGCCTGTTCGCGCACTCCCTTATAAATAGGTACGACTTAGGTCTTTTTCATTCTCCCCCTTCGGTCATCTTCCTCCTCTTGCTGTTTCGCTACCGCTCGAGCTCTGCCGCCACCGCCACCGTAGATCTCACCATCTTCTTCACCTCAGGCCGCTGCACCGACCTGATTTGACCAGAGAAACACGATGAACCTCTGCAGTAGTCCTGCATCTGTAAGTCCATTTCCTTCTTTGTCTTAGATCCGCATTATGGTTTCTCGAGTTCATCAGTGTTCGTCATAGAATCTTGGTAGATTTCACCTTCGATGCTCTTTCCTAATTGTCCGATAGTGTAGAACGGCCGCGGTAGCTGTTTGGCATTCATTTTTGATAGCAGTAGATCTCCTTCTCCTATATAGATGCTTTGTTAGCTGATAAACTCATCTGTACTGGAGTTTTAGGTCTAGAATATTTTCTTTTTGGGACAACCATTTGATCCAAAATAGTAATGATAGCTTGGTGAAACTTGTTTATGCCAACACTTAGCTGAATCTGTTTTCTGAGAAAATCTGTAGTCATGGCGGCTTACCGCTCCGGCTTTCTTTTCCTTATATGTCATTAGCCCTTAGGTTAAGCCGCCGTTACTTGTTTTACAACTTCAACCTTTAGCTGTAAATTGAACCGACATGTTGTTTTTCCTTTTTCAGTCCCTTGCACGTCATGCCGTCAAAGACACCGACCATCTGTAATTGGGTCCCCTCATCCATAACTGAGGAACGATTAAAAGAGTTCTTCCTCATTGGGATTCTGCCTTCAAAAACTGTCATGTCTTATCGTGCTCCTGACCCGGAGGAAGAACGGCCCAATCCAAAAGACAGAGAAGTGATTGTCTTCACTGACCACATGAACCATGGCTTCTCACCGCCTGGTTCAAAATTCTTCAGAGAGGTCCTTCATTTTTTCAAACTCCATCCTCAGGATCTTGGACCCAATTCCATATCTAATATTTGTAATTTCCAAGTGCTTTGTGAGGTGTATCTTCAGCAAGAGCCGACCGTAGAGCTGTTTAGAGAGTACTTTTATCTGAACCGGCAGAACATGCACCAACGGTCCCAGCTTAGAACTTGGAGGCATCTCAATTCAGTGCCGTCAGGGTGCTGTCTTCCCTCTCATAGTTTTACCAAGTCACGCAAAGGACTGGAACCAAACTTGGTTTTACTGTCAGGATATCTCTCCGGCAAACAAGAAGCCGCTGCCGGGTTACCGCCCCGGTTATCTTGACTCCAAGTTCGCCCTTCCGGATGAACTCACCATTGCTGAACGCAAGAGGCTGCTTCCATCCATCAGAAGAATCAACGCTTTGTTGGGGAACGGTTTAACCGGAGTAGATCTAACCTGATGCTGGATCTCATGGCGGGTTATTCCATTAAGTCGTTGATCAAAACTGATGTATGAATACGGTGGAGGCCCGAACAACTCTCTTCGCCGCAGCCCAGTTGAACTCACTGAAGAAGACGTTGTTTCAATGTCAAACCTTTTGGTGAATAGGAAATATGAAGACTCCAACATTGTTGGGTTAAATCCCTTCTGAAAGTTTAACCCGGTACCAGAAGTAAGTTTATTCTGATCTCTTTTCCTTTGTATTTTGCCCAGCTATACTACTTTAGCACTGATCTTTCTTCTTGTCTTTGTAGGCCAATTCTGACTTTTGGAAGGTGAAATATGACCACGAGGTTGCCAAGAAGGCGAAAGCCGCCGCCATGAACACCAGGAAGACGACCCGGAAAACGAAGAAGAAGAAAGCCACTGTTGAAGATTTAATGAAACTTGATGACACGTCTGACTCGGAGGTAGCCCTTGATTCCCTTGGCCAATTTTTTAACAATCTTATTGACACTGATCCTTACCAGGATGACACTGGGGCCAGTCAGGCCAGGGAAGCAAAGATAACTATCATTTCCTCCGACTCAGAGCCCTTACCAAGACACAAAGTTCGACGAGTGACCCGTAAAGTAAGGTTTTCTAACCCCTTAGCTCACCTGGATCCCAACTTTCATTTGAAAAAGCAGCAACATGAAAGCCGCCGTGAAGTTGAGATTGAAGATGAACCGGCCTTCGTCCTTCAACAGACCCTCAGAAATGCCCGAACGAGGTTTACTTATTACTGTCCTTAACTTGTTTTAATGAATTCTGCTCCTTGTATTTCTTTTAACTCCTTTCTTTTACCTTTTCAGGAGGTGTCTTGTTCCTCAGGCGACTCATCACAAACACAATTTCCGGCTTTCAAGACTGCTCCTGGGTAATTAGAAATCCTCTTTTCTTCCGGGTTGATCAATTATATCTTGATGCTGACTACCCTGCAATATTTTTTCCTTAGCAGCCAGGCTAAATCCAAGATGGCGAAGGCAGCAAAACCGGTGGAAGACCCGCCAGTACTAGCATCTGACCCGGCTAGGCCGCCTTCTCCATTAACTGTCGCCCTAGAAGACCCGCCTATTGTCAATGAAACAAATCCTCTGGAGCCATCCCTTGACAAAGCCACTGTGAATCCTTCTACAGCTGGACCGTCATGCTCAACCGACCCGCCGTCTCCACATGTTCAAGATGTTCAAATTACTGGGAGCCATTTTGTTGAGCCGGGGAACCCAACGGTGTTGGCTCAGTGCACAGCAAATCAAGAAGCATTGGAGAGGCAGAAGGTTCACTTTGATGTTGCCAATTATGACCGTCTCAATGCCAGTGATATCTTATCCGGCTATCTCAGTCATGTGCACTCCAGTCATGAGTTTGAGATCGAGATGGTTAAGCAGCTTCAGTTGAAGTATGAGGTACGTTGTTTTCGGTTTACTAATATTTCTTCGGCCCCCAAGTCTTCAGATTATGAGGGAAATAGAATAACCTGTAGGCTTAAAGTATAGTCCGAGACTTTTACCTCTGAATCTTTGCCTGATATTGATAGAAACAAAAACTTCACCTATAGTCCCCAAGGACCGGTTTATTTTGACCATCAATGAATTGGTACTTTAGAATTTAAAATCGTCTTCAAAATACTTAATCCTTCGGTTTAACCTTGATAAATGTGCTGAACTGCATACATTAGCCCCCAAGTGCCAAGTGTTGTTACTTTGTAAGGGACTTGGGACTTTAAATATGTTTGTAGAGTCGTAAAAAATTGATTTGGCATACATTACCGCCAAGTGTCAAGTGCTTTACTCGTAGAGTACTTTGAGACTTGAATCTTGAATTTGGATATTTGAATTTGAAACCAAGTCTTGACTTAACCGGACGTTTCGCAGAATGCCTTGTCGGAATTGAACTCTCAATTGTCGGACGCAAAGACCCGGCTAAAAAGTCAAGATTCCGAAATCAAATCTTCCACTTCCAAACTCCAAATGAGCTGTTCTGCAACAGAAAATTTGAAGAACAGCTTTGCTACCAAGGAGAAGGCTTGGGAAAATGAGAAAACACTCCTAACCCGACGAGCTGAGACAGCCGAAATAGCTCTGAAAGAAATTTCAACAAAGCTAAATAGTTTGAAGGGCCGGGTGACTCAGATGGTCGCTGCTATCTTTGGTAAGCTGCCGGATTTGACCTTTCGTATAATTTTTGACAAACCGGAATATGATCCGCCAACTTACTCTGTTAAAAATATATGCAGGTCCGCGAAGTAAAAATCTGAGCCAAGACCCGTTGATTAAACTGAAAGCAGTATACACCTTGGTTGAACAATTGTATATTGGTGCACAACGGGCTCTGGCCGCTATCTCTCCTGCAAATCAAGGACCCAACCGGCTTAGCGATGTCCTGAAGAAGCTGTCCATCCTTCCGGCTAGATTCGAAGAAGTAAAACGCTCCTCTGCGCGAGCCGGAGCTTTGACTGCCCTAAGCCGCTCCAAGGCTTGGGTGCCAGACCTAGACCCGGCGAATGTAGCAAGAGGTTACCCTACTGTAAAGGAGGACGGGTCTCCATTTGATCAGGATGATTTCATAGTGTGTGTACGCGAAGTCCGGCCTCAGGCGACTAGTCTTGGAGAGGACACCAATGTTGACAAGTACCAGCCGGGTTTTGATAGTGAAAATAAGAAGATGGACTCTCCTTCATACAAAGTAGCAGATCTGATCCCACCTCTAAGAGAAGATACCTTTGCTCCGGAAATTAACCCGGTCAGCCTGATTGACGACAAAGCCGAATTTGTCGCCATGAACGGCTTTGATTGGTCAAAATCCAACTTCCAGCAAACAGAAGGTGGTGAACCGGCAAGGGAGGGTCGATGATCATCTTCATAGGCTTATAAAGCCTTGTAATAACTTTAGTTGCTAAAACACCGCATGTTTTCTTATGCCATCGTGCATAAAATACTTCTATGTGAATCTGCTTCCAAATGCCAATGTGTGTATCGTTTAATGTTTGTCTCTGCGATATTTGAACTCTGTTCCTGTGAATACAAGAAAAAGACTGGCAAGGCGGTTTAGAACCAAACAGGCTTAAACACCCTAATTTACAGCCAATATATTTACCTCAATAAAAAATAGAGACAAATATAAAGAAAGGATAAGGGTTAATATGAATTCTTGAGTTAACGAAGCGGGTAAGTGCGTATAAGTAAGAATCATACCTTGTCCTTGTTGCTCCTTAGATCGGCGGGTTTAATAATCCAGGTGGTGAACTTGATAATTCAATATGTATGAAAAGTTAATACTTCTTGAATACTCAATGATCATCATTTCTTAGTAGCTCGTACCTTTGGATCCTTGAGCCACCGGCTTGAATAACCCGTGCGGTTGTGTTGTTCAATAATTGAGCCGGTGAAGAAAACCAGTCTATCTTATTTGTAATATTGAAACAACAAAAGCTAAAAGGCAAGAAATAGGTAATAAACATAATTTTAACTCTATATTCAAAAAGCTGGGCGTTTCTGATTCGAATACGATCAGTAAACCGAACCAAAGGGGTTAAGCTAAGGTTCGAATATGACCATATAGCCCCAAGTGGCTTTGACGTTGCGCCGATCAAGAGGGTACCGACAGCTATGTTCTCTTTGGTTCGAATACGACCTATGTTTGAACAGGAAGCCCCCAAGTGACCTTGAGATTTGCAACTAGATTCGGATACGATCATAAGCCGGACCAAAAAGGTTAAACTTGATTCAAAATATGATCAGCTCCTTAATAGTCATTTGTAAGTAAGAAATAATAAAGATGTATAGTCTATGAAAAGAAAAGAGACCGATGGTCTTACTTTATTGCTTATCATAGTATATACAACGTGAACGTATGTACATGTTGAGAGCCGGTGGCTCAGGTGTAATATGGCCGACGTTGAGCAATGTTCCATGGCCGGCGGGTCTCCTCTTCTGACTTACGTGAGTCTGCATGCTCTCGAAGGTCAATGAGGTAGTATGACCCATTGTTTAAATTTTTACTGACCACAAAGGGTCCTTCCCAAGGTGGGGATAACTTGTGTGCATCTGAAAGATCCTGGATGAGCCGGAGCACCAAGTCGCCTTCCTGAAAAGTCTTGGACTTAACTCGGCGGCTGTGATAACGACACAGGTCCTGTTGATAAATTGCTGACCGCGCCGCTTCTAAGTCTCTTTATTCATCCAACAAGTCAAGCGCATCCTGTCTGGCTTTTTCATTGTTAGCTTCAACATAAGCCGCCACACGGGGAGAGTCATGACGGATGTCACTAGGCAACACTGCTTCTGCTCCATAAACCATGAAGAAGGGTGTGTAACCCGTAGACCTGTTGGGCGTAGTATTGATGCTCCATAACACAGAGGGCAACTCCTCTACCCAACAAACCGGCGTTCGCTGTAAAGGAACCATAAGCCGGGGTTTTAGCCCTTTCAGAATTTCCTGATTGGCTCTCTCAGCTTGACCATTGGATTGAGGATGAGCTACAGAAGAAACATCAAGCCGGATGTGATCTCGCTGACAAAACTCTTCCATTGCCCCTTGAGACAGATTAGTGCCATTGTTTGTGATAATACTATGTGGAAAACCGAAACGGAAGATTACTTTTTTCATGAACTGAACTGCCGTGGCTGCATCACACTTACTCACAGGGTCTGCCTCAACCCACTTAGTAACTTATCAACTGCCACTAAGAGATGTGTCTTTTTATCCTTAGACCTTTTGAAAGGTCCCACCATGTCAAGCCCCCAAACCGCAAACGACCAAGTGATTGGAATCATCCGGAGCTCTTGAGCCGGCACATGCGCTCGTCGTGCAAAATTTTGACATCCATCACATCTACTGACCAGATCTTCTGCATCAGCGTGAGCCGTCAACTAGGAAAAACCATGACGAAACGCCTTGGCCACTAAAGATTTTGACCCGGCGTGATGACCGCAATCACCTTCATGGATCTCCCGAAGGATTTCTTGACCTTCTTCGGGGGAACACATCGTTGAAACACTCCGGAAACACTGCGATGAAATAACTCTCCATCCGAAATCGTCATGGACTTAGATCGCCGGGTTATCTGCCGAGCCAGGGTCTCATCCTCTGGCAACTCTCCCCGGGTCATGTAAGCCAAGAAGGGCACCGTCCAATCTGGGATGACATGAAGAGCCGCTACCAACTGCGCCTCCGGGTCAGGAACAGCTAAATCTTCTTATGTGGGCAACTTGACAGAGGGGTTATGCAAAACATCCAAAAAGGTGTTGGGTGGTCCCTGCTTACGCTGAGACCCCAGCCGGCTTAATGCATCAGTTGCTTCATTCTTTCGATGGTCAATGTGTTCCACCTAATAACCTTTAAAATATCCTGCAACAACATCGACCTCTCGGCGATACACCGCCATGAGAGGGTCTTTGGAATCCCACTTGCTAGATACCTGTTGAGCCACTAGATCTGAATCACCAAGACATCTGACCCGACTCAAGCTCATCTCCTTTGCCACTCGAAGACCATGGAGCAAGGCTTCATACTCTGCTGCGTTGTTAGTGCACGGAAACATGAACCGTAACACATACCAAAATTTATCACCTCGTGGGGAAGTTAATACGACTCCAGCCCCCGAGCCTTCCAATTGCCTGGATCCATTAAAATGAATAGTCCAATATGTGTTGTCCGGCTTCTCTTCTGGCATCTGCATCTCTGTCCAGTCATTGATGAAGTCAACCAGGGCTTGAGACTTAATTGTAGTACGTGGAACATACTTCAACCCATGAGACCCAAGCTCAATTGCCCACTTGGCAACTCGCCCCGTGGCTTCTCTATTTTGAATAATGTCTCCCAAAGGAGCAGAGCTAACCACAGTGACTGGATGTCCCTGAAAGTAATGCTTAAGCTTCCGACTTGCCATGAACACCCCATAAACAAGCTTCTGCCAATGTGGATATCGTTGCTTAGACTCAATGAGCACTTCACTGACATAATAAACCGGCCGCTGAACCGGATGCTCTTTGCCAGCCTCCTGGCGCTCTACCACAATAGCCACACTAACAACATGTGAGTTCGCAGCTACGTATAACAATAGCGGCTCTTTCTCAATTGGAGCAGCCAGGACCGGCGACTTAGCTAGTTGTGCCTTCAGATCCTCAAAAGCAGCGTTCGTAGCATTGCTCCAAACAAAAACATCTGTTTTCTTCATCAACTGATACAGAGGCATAGCCTTTTCCCCTAACTGGCTTATGAACCGGCTCAAAGCAGCCACATGACCCGCCAGTCGCTGAACATCATTGACGCAGGTTGGTTTGGCTAGAGATGTAATTGCCTTGATTTTCTCCGGGTTAGCTTCAATACCTCGGTTAGACACCAAAAAACCCAAGAGCTTGCTGGCTGGCACTCCAAAAGCACACTTGGCCGGGTTAAGCATCATTTTGTAAACCCGAAGATTATCAAAAGTCTCTTTCAGGTCTATGACCAAGGTTTCCTCTTCCCTATATTTTACCACTATATCATTCACATAAGCATGAACATTGCGCCCAATTTGATCGTGAAGACAATTCTGCACACACTGCTGGTAAGTCTCCTGGGCACTCTTAAGCCCGAAAGGCATAGACACATAGCAGAAAGCTCCAAAAGGAGTTATAAAAGCTGTCTTCTCTTGATCCTTGACTACCATCTTAATCTGATGATAACCGGAATAAGCATCTAAGAAACTCAACCGTGCGCAACCCGCCGTAGCATCAATGATCTGATCAATGCGGGGGAGAGCAAAAGTATCAGCCGGACAAGCCTTGTTCAAATCTGTGTAATCCAGACACATACACCAGGTACCATTCTTTTTGAGTACAAGCATCGGGTTAGCTAACCATTCGGGGTGAAAGACCTCCACAATGAACCAGGATGCCAAGAGCCGGGCCACCTCTTCTCCAATGGCCTTGCGCCTTTCTTCATTGAACCGTCGCAGAAACTATCTGACAGGTTTGAACTTTGGATCGATATTAAGAGTGTGCTCATCGAGTTCCCTCAGGACACCCGGCATGTCTGAAGGTTTCCATGCAAAGATGTCCCAGTTCTCACGGATGAACTCGATGAGCGCGCTTTCCTATTTCGAATCCAAGTTTGCGCTGATGATGAACTATTTGGATGAGTCGCCAGGTACAAAGTCAACCATCTTAGTGTCATCAACTGATTTGAATTTCAACTTCGGCTCATGCTCTGTTGTTGGTTTCTTTAATGACGTCATGTCCGCCGGGTCAACATGATCCTTGTAGAATTTTAACTCCTCTGTTGCACAAACAGATTCAGCATAAGCAGCATCACCTTCTTCACATTCCAAGGCTATGTTCCGACTCCCATGTACTGTAATGGTGCCCTTATGACCCGGCATCTTGAGCTGCAAATATACGTAACACGGCCAAGCCATAAACTTGGCATAAGCCGACTGCCCAAACAGAGCATGACATGGGCTTTTGATCTTAACCACTTCAAAGGTTAATTTTTCTGCTCTGGAGTCATAATCATCCCCAAAGGCTACTTCCATCTCAATCTTACCAACTGGGTATGCCGATTTACCAGGTACCACACCGTGGAAAACAGTGTTGGATTGTTTAAGATTTTTATTCGTTAATCCCATCCAACGGAACGTCTCATAGTAGAGGATGTTAATGCTGCAGCCTCCATCCATGAGCACCTTAGTAAACTTGTACCCACCAACCTGAGGTGCCACTACCAAAGCCAAGTGACCCGGATTATCAACCTGGGGTGGGTGATCCTATCTGCTCCACACAATAGGCTGCTCTGACCAACGTAGATAACGTGGAATTGCCGGTTCAACGGCATTGACGGCCCTCTTGTAGAGTTTCTGGTCCCTCTTACATAAACTGGTAGTAAAAACATGATAATGTCCGCTACTCAACTACTTTGGGTTGCTCTGATAGCCGGATTGCTGCTGTTGCTGCTGCTGATTCCCTTGGTCGTGTTGCTGATTATATCCTCCTTGGTGACCAGGATAACCCTGACCGTGAAAACCTCCTCCGCTTGAACCGGCACCCGGGCCCTGAAAGCCGCCTCCACCTGAGCTGCCACTTGGGCCGTAACCCCCATCAAATGCGTTTGAACTTTTAAATGCCTTCATGATCGTGCAATCCTTCCACAAGTGGGTGGCTGGTTTCTCCCGGGTGCCGTGTTTTGGACAAGGTTCATTCAACAACTGTTCAAGGGTGGGGCCTGACCCGCCCGATCGAGGGGGTTGTCTGCCCTTGCGCCGCTAATTACCACCCTGCGCATTAGTATTAGCAACAAACTCATCAGCCTTACCTTTATTACCTCCCTGATTCTCCGGGTTATGCTGGTGACCCTTGCCATTGTCGTTCTTCTTTCCCTTTGCTGCCTTTTCTTCGTCAGACACCGGGTCCTTGGTGGTATCAGAATCGGCATACTTGACAAGAGCTGCCATCAATGTTCCCATGTCATTACAGTCACGTTTAAGCCGCTCCAACTTCTGCTTCAGAGGTTCAAAATGGCAATTTTTCTCCAACATCAAAACTGCTGAGTCGGCATCAATCTTGTCAGATGAATGTATTATCTCCTTGGCCCGGCGCATCCAATGGGTTGTAGATTCACCATCATCTTGCTTGCAGTTGGTCAGGTCCACAATCGACATTGGCTGCTTACATGTGTCGTTAAAGTTCTAGATGAACCGTGCTTTCAATTCTGCCCATGAGCCAATAGAATTGGGTGGCAATCCCTTCAACCAGGTCCGAGCCGTTCCATCCAACGACATGGTAAAATACTTGGCCATTGCAGCATCGCTAACCTCCAACAGCTCCATAGCCATCTCATAACTCTCAATCCAAGCTCTCGGCTGTAGGTCAGCTGTGTAATTAGGCACCTTACGAGGCCCCTTGAAATCCTTGGGCAACCGCTCATTGCATATGGTTGGGACCAGGCAAGGCACGCCTCTGGTTCTTGTGGCCACTCCGGCCTCAACCGAGGTTGCTGGATAAGCTGGAAAGGTTTGGTGAGCCGCCTGCTCTGCTACTATCTGAGCCGCCCGTTCTGCCTCTTGACGAATCCTCTCCTGATCCGCCAAGTTAAGGGCTCCAGCCCGTACTGGCCCATGCCTGTATGGCCGGTTGTGCCATTGAGCATTACTTGACATCTCTGCGGACTCCATGTGCCTACTGTAACTCGGGCTCCGGCTTGGGCAAGGAGTTGAATGAATCATGTCTCGACTGTAGGAGTATGCATCCTGCTGGGCCAAAGCTGTCTGAAGTAGTTCTCTTACCCTCCGGGTTTCAATTGCTACTGGCAAGTCGCCTTCCATTGGGAGAGCTGCGAAACGAGCCGAGCTGCGATGAGATTTTCCATAGGGTTGGAGAAGTGACTCGGAGGTGTTGATACATAACGAGGAGGAGCTGTATTCATGCGAGGTGGCTCCATGGCGCATGGCGGAACGGGTGCACCGGGTCTTGTGACCCGGTTTGCCTCCGGCGGGTTGCTCCCCCGGGCCCCGGGTGTATGGAACAGGTTCCTCGGATCCAGCGTTAGAGGCAGACGCGACTGAGTTTTCTGATGCCTCCTCCTCATGACCTCGTTTGATGCATTAAGATCCACCGAGAGCCAGAAAGTTTCTGCTTGAAGCTGCTGAGCACGAGCATCCAAAGCTGCTCGTTCTGCTACCATCTGGGTTTCCTCCGCGGCTAGATTTTCCTTAGCTTGCACCATCTCCTCCCGCACGTGTGCCACTTCTGCATCGTGCTGGGCTTTATTCTCCGGTTCTACCACCGCGGTTAACAGAGTAGTCAGCCTATCCATGAGGTCCATTAGAACCTGAGCCAGGGGGCGCGCGGGGTCTCCTGACCCGGCTGCTGCCGACCCGGTAGCTGCTGCTGTCGCTGCAGTGGAGTTCTGCCCGGGCTGCGTCTCCGCCATGAAGACTCCGGCCCAATTCGGCGGCTCAAGGGGGTCCGGAATACTGCTGCCATCGGAACAGCCCCCGAGCATGTCGTCTTGCAGCTGGTACAACGAGTCTGTCTCACCTGTTGATGATGCAGTATCAAAGCAGACGGTCGTCTCCCCATTTTCCATCGATCCTTCGGAGTATTCACCGCCATGGATGCAGCCTACGAAGGCATGTTTCATGACAGATTGAACATGGGCGGACCCGGCGCGCTGAGCCATTTTGATGAGGTTGGTGTGGACGTCCGGCTCAGGGCCTTATTCGCCGATCCGGCCGATGAAGACATGAATTCCGCCGAAGGGTACCCGGTACCCGTACTCAATTGAGCCAGCCTCGGGGCCCCAGCCTTCGTCGTCGATGTAGAGTTTGCCGCGACGACTCTTGGTCATCCAGCCCACAGCGTATCCCTTGAGCCCTTCGAAGTTGCCCTTCAAGAACTCAAATCCACTGTGCGCTGGCCCCACGGTGGGCCCCAACTGTCGTGGAATTGACATGGCAGATGTCCTAGAGCAAGGACTTAGTCGTAGGACCATCGCACTAGGAAGCTTAAAGGGGTTAATCGGGACAAAGGACACACAGGAGAGTTTTTATACTAGTTCAGCCCCTTACGATGAAGGTAAAAGCCTACGTCTAGTTGGGATTGATATTGCTAAGGTTTCAATCTCCAAGAGGCTCAACTCGCCGGCTTGCTTATCGACTTGGTTGTTTCTTACCCTAAACTGCGACCGGGTCGTCCCCTTATATACACGGGTTGACGCCTGGTGGCCTACAGAGTCCCGGCCGGCTCATAATCGTGTCCGGCTCGGTGACTTCCTTTACATGCCTTTCTTTACAAGTCTTTCCTTACATACGGTGGTTTATAGTATCAGGCCTTAAGCCGGCCCCAGGCCTTTGGGCCTTTTATACGTTTAGTAAACTATCATCTTGAATGTTTATCGGGCTTCTTATGTAACCCGCCATTAGGGCTGACCCGGCCCCTCCTGGGCGGGTCATACTGGTAGTAATATCCCCAACAACATGCGATGTCCATCATGAAGCCAAACCTCAGGACATCATTGAGCTTACTTCCCTGCTCACTCCTGGTGAGTATTTTTAACTAGGTTGTCATCTTCATCAAAATGAATTGCAGAGCATATTTCAGAAGCCATAGCCCAATATGAGCCAGATGCTGAGCATGATGAAGCCTTTGCCTCATGACGCTAAATATCCAAAGGAGTTCTTTTTCAAGGACCTCGAGTACTTTCCCCGCACGGTCTATCACATTCTAAGGCGTACTTTCTGGCCTGTCAAAGGCAACTCACCTGATGCCAAACTCGAAGGCGCCATGAATACATTGGTTTTATATATCATCAATGGCATCAAGTTTAATACGCAAGATTTCTTCACCCGTCAACTAGCTGCTTCTGAAATTGATCTCTTTGGTCTGAAGTTCTATGCACCCTGGGCCATGCATCTGATCAAGCTTCATTCAACAATCAACTATCAACCTTCAGCACGCAACCATGTTGTATTTTTGTCTAATGTTGATATGTCCTTTGAAGCCATCTACCCAGAGCGTGCTAAGAAGCCACTCCACTTGCAAAATGCAGAACATCAAAGCTTCACTCAGCCAATTGAAGGAATTCATGTGCCAAATTCTGCTGCTCCTGCTTATCCTCTAGCTGGCAACTTGCGTCTGCCACATCGTGCAAACACTGAAGCCACTGCTAGTACAATTTCTCAAAGGCCTCAAAAACGTCCCCGTGTCCTCAGTGACCGAGAGCTTCTTGTATCCCTCCATCAGAAGCAGGATAGGCATCATGACTGGCTAAAGCGCCAAATCCAGAGTCTTCTGGTTGATGTCAATCGCATTCGCAATCTTGCAACCAAGAATTCACTCGTTGCGCATGAAGCCTGTCGGCGGTCCTGGAAGAGCCTCACATTGCTCTACCCTGAAGATGATCTTTGCGAAGATGACTTCATAGAGAAATTCAAGTTTGACTCGAGGACACCACAATCTGCAAGTTGGCATCCAACACCTTCCATTGAAAATTCTAAGTATTCATCTTCGTCTGCAACTGTTGTTGCGAGAGTCGTCGATGAAGAAGACAATGCCACTTCACCGGCTATGGCTTCACTGCACCACAACTCTGCATCAGGACCGTCTGAACCGCCCAACTCCAACGTCGACCCTGCTGCTCCAACACCTTCTCCAACTGGGAACGAGTAGATCCTCTATGTCTTCAAACCTTTTTGGTCCTTACTGACAAAAGGGGAGAAGCATATGAGGTTGATAGTCTTCAAGCGGGTCCATAAGGGTGGTTGCCTAAATTTTTGCTAAGTTCTTACAACTCTCGCTTTGAAACTATTTAGCTCTTGAGTTGTAACACTTAAAATTGATGGTCGTCTGCTACTTTTGCTGCTACTTTGCAATGCGATGATAAATTCCGCATGAAGTCATTCTACAGACGTGCATTTCTCATTATGCATTTCATTACCTTCGCTATTCTTATTTATGCATGCTGAATTGTCTTCATGTGTTGAAGAGGATCTCCACAAAGTAAAACCTGCCATGTGCATTTGCATTCAGAAGCAAACTACTTATATGCACATCTTCAGGGGAGCCTTTTCAACTTATGAAGACAATGGCTATGATCCTAAACTTTCACATACTTTTATCCCCGTTGAAAACTTCAACCAGTTTGTCATCAATCACCAAAAAGGGGGAGATTGTAAGTGCATCTAGTGCCACCCCTAGTTGGTTTTGGAGTATTGACGACAAACTTGGTTGAGGGACTAATGTGTTTGTGAGAATTGCAGGATAACACATGTAGTAGTCCCTCATTGATTCGGTTTACTTACCAGAGATGACCCCTAAAAATGTATGAAGACATTGAAGACATTGGTGGTTCGTGAAGATATTTACTTGAAGATAATGACCTGCAAAGACATTCACTTGAAGACTATGGAGTGCGAAGACATAGTTGTTTTGTAGTTTCCTTTTCTTCCTTTTTGAGTCATCGGAACCACCGTACTGTTAAGTGGGGTCCAAGTGAGAAAAGTCAGATTGACTGATGTGATGCTCAACAAAAATCGTATGTCTTCGAGCGAAGACAATGAGAGTAAATCTTATCTAGAATTGGATGAGTCAGCTTTGCTTGTAGCCCAACCCAAGCTGTTGTGTGTGTTTGAAATCCGACCCTTGGACACGTTTCAGTTTCTTAGTGACCCAGGGTCATTTCAGACATACCATGTCGGGTTGGTCCATGCTATAAATAGCCCACCCCCTACACCATAAATTGGTGGCTGCTTAGAGTTAGTGCACGGCTTTTGTCGTTTGAGAGCAACCCATCTCCGAAGCCTTTGACAGAGATATCCTTGCGAGGATAAAGACCAAAACACCCGGAGCCAAAGAGTGTTAGGCATCACTCAAGTCTTTTTATCCACGTGACCTAAAGACTTGTTACACTTGAGGACTGTGAATCATCTAGCCGGGTAGGCATCGTGTTCTGAGCATCCAAGAGTCATTGTGGATTGCCGGTGAACGAAGTCTGTGAAGGTTTGGAAGTCTACCTTGAATACTTACCAGCGTGATTAGGCGAGGACTAGGTGTCCGTAGATCAAGGGGAATAAGGTGAAGATGTGATCTTGTGAGTTCAATCTCAGCCTCCCTAATTAACCAGACGTACAGTTGTCACAACAACTGGAACTGGTCTACCAAATCCTTGTCTTCACCAAGCAACCGATTCTATCCCCTACTTCCTTTACTTTTTAGTTTGTCTTCCTGAAGTCATTGCTTGCTTGTCTGATCTGATTGACTTCACTGTGTGAAGACTATTACTTGTTTGGCTTCATACCATCTTCCATTCTTATCCACACGACCTAGCTGCTGATAGTCTTCGTGCTTTCACAATACTGCTCATTTGACTATGGCTTATCTAGTGTAGTCTATCTTCTGCTGCATATCAATAGGTTAATTTATCTATTTGTCTTCAAAGACCTTGTGTTTTGAAGAATTTCACAGAAATCACCTATTCACCCCCCTCTAGTCGATAACTAGCACTTCCACTTTTGTATAAAGAGAAAGGCATAACACTGACACCAGCTCCTAAATTACACAAAGCAATTTTCATATAGTTTCTTTTGATGGAGCAAGGTATAGTTGGTATTTGTTACGCCCTCGATGCAGCTATATCTCCCACGTGTCGAAGCACGACTTAGAGGCATAACCACATTGAAAGCAATGTCGCAAGTGAGGTAATCTTCACACAACCCATGTAATACATAAGGGAAAAGATACATAGTTGGCTTACAATCGCCACTTCACACAATACATGAATAAAGCATTACATCATCCAGATACAATCAAGGTCCGACTATGGAACCAAAATAAAAGAAGACTACCCCAAAAGCTACACAGATCCCCGATCGACCCAACTGGGCTCCACTACTGATCAACTGGAACAAAACAACACAACGAACAAAGTCTTCATCGAGCTCCTCCTTGAGCTCGGTTGTGTCACCTGCACGGTTTCATCGGCACCTGCAAACTGGTTTGGAAGTATCTGTGAGTCACGGGGGCTCAGCAATCTCACACCCTCGCGATCAAGACTATTTAAGCTTATGGGAAGGGTAAAAGGTATGAGGTGGAGCTGCAACAAGCGACTAGCATATATTGTGGCTAACAATCGCAAATGAGAGCGGGAAGAGAAGGCAAAAGCACAGTCGAACAACTATGATCAAGAAGTGATCCTAGATAAACCTACGTCAAGCATAACTCCAACACCGTGTTCACTTCCCGGACACCACCGGAAAGAGACCATCACAGTTACACACGCGGTTGATGTATTTTAATTAAGGTAAACTTCAGGTTTTATACAACCGGACATTAAACAATTCCCATCTGCCCATAACCGCGGGCACGACTTTCGAAAGTTCAAATCCCTGCAGGGGTGTCCCAACTTAGCCCATCACAAGCTCTCACGGTCAACGAAGGATATTCCTTCTCCCAAGACAATCTGATCAGACTCGGGATCCCCGTTACAAGACATCCTCGACAATGGTAAAACAAGACCAGCAAAGCCACCCAGATGTGCCGACAAATCCCGATAGGAGCTGCACATATCTCGTTCTCAGGGCACACCGAATGAGCCAGACGTCGGGTAGGCCAGCCCAGAGTTGCCCCTAGTAGCTCCGGACATCTCTCAGTTTGGACCAACGGTTAGAGAAGCACTGGCCCGGGAGGGCGGGGAGTTAAAATAAAGATGACCCTTGGGCTGGCCTAACCCAAGGGAAAAAGAGGCTAGGTGGCGAATGGTAAAACCAATGTTGGGCCTTGCTGGAGGAGTTTTATTCAAGGCGAACTGTCAAGGGGTTCCCATTATAACCCAACCGTGTAAGGAACGCAAAATCCGGGAACATAACACCGATATGACGGAAACTAGGGCGGCAAGAGTGGAACAAAACACCAGGCATAAGGCCGAGCCTTCCACCCTTTACCAAGTATATAGATGCATTAATTAAATAAGAGATATTGTGATATACCAACAAATATCTATGTTCCAAACATGGAACAAGCTCCAATCTTCACCTGCAACTAACAACGCTATAAGAGGGGCTGAGCAAAACGGTAACATAGCCAAACAATGTTTTGCTAGGACAAGGTGGGTTAGAGGCTTGGCTTAACAATATGGGAGGAATGATAAGCAAGTGGTAGGTATCGCATCATAGGCATAGCAAAAGAGAGAGCAACTAGCAAGCAAAGATAGAAGTGATTTCGAGGGTAGGGTCATCTTGCCTGCAAAGTTCTCTGAGAAGACGAAAGCTTGATCCTCGAAAACGAACTCAACGGGCTCCTCGAGCACGAACTCATCTCCCGGCTCTACCCAAGCAAGAACAACAAGCAAAGGAAGACACAATCAACCACGTGCAATGCACAAACAACATGATGTAAAAACATGTCATGATATGCGGGATGCGGTATGCGATGCATATGCATGATTTGAAAAGGAATGATTAAACCTGGCCTCAACTTGGAAAACCAAGAGTTCCACTAGAAAGAGGAGTTGATTTCGGTTGAAATCGATATAAAGATCACTAGAATCGGATGCACGGTTTGGAAATGGCAATCAAAACAAATATGGCACCGGTCTGCGATAAACAACAAGTAGCCATCTAAATGCATCAAGATAAATATGCTACATCACTCAAACATAGCAAAAAAATACATGGCAGGGATCCACTCATGATGCTTGACAAAAGATGAACACTGAGCTACGGCTAATTTACTCACTAACAGGTTCAAACAAGCATGGCAAAAGTGCAAATGATAACACGTTACAGACTTAGAGAAATAAGCAACATGTCAGGAATTTAACATCAGGAAGCAATCTTCAGAGCAATGAAACAACATGCTACAGGAACCTATCATGGCAAGGCAAGGCATGGCATGAAGCTACTCAAAGCATATAACAAAAGTCCCTTAGTGACCTTGAGCCAAAAGGGATCAGAAAATACAATTGCAAGCATGTGAATATAGCAAAAACATAAACAGATTGAGACTTAGTGAAAAACTGGAGCATGGCAAAACAGTTAACGAGTAGGCATGTTTACGAGCTTGATGCACTCACTACAAAGCATGGCATGACAAACTAAGCATACACCCATCAATAAGACATGTCATAGAAGCTATACATGGCCAGAACAGCAACATAGCGTGCACGGATCAATAGAAACAACCTCGGCAAAATCGCTAAACCTGTCAACAATCTGCCAGGAACATTTAATAGCAAAAGTAGAGCTCGATTGACTCAAGCAAGGTTGCTCCATAAATGTAAACTAAGACATGGATGGATATAGCATCACAATATTTACAAAACATCCTTACTGATCATCCTCAAAAGAGGCACGAATCACTAGGAAACGGCATGAACATATGGCATAAAAACAGTAACAGGACAAGGACTTTGTGAAATTCTAAGTCCCTGAAATCAGCATCACCGATTAAGCTACTTTGCATGCTTGTGCTAGTCACCACAAAGATCGCAAAAATACATGGCATACACCCCTGTAAAGATGGCATGGCATTCTACAAAACACATGTAGAGCTCAGGAACATAGCATGCACACATTAATCATGGCAAAAATGACAAAAGGCCATTTGCTGAAACAGATCTAAAATATTCATCACATAGCCCTCTTCCAACAGCATTTCGTGTATCAAGATTAGCTCAAATGAAAATGATGCAATGAGATGAAATGATGTACTCGTCGAGAGGAACATTTTGATATGCTACACGCACGAATCGGAACAACGGTGATGAAGTTATGATGCAATGAAAAATGCATAAAATTACTGGGATCTGGGGGACTTAGTGAAATTTGGACCTCTCGGGAAAAGTCAACCCGGGACGAAGCGGTGCGGGATGAAGGGATCCGGATCTGGACGGAGGCCGTTTGGATGGAGGGTGTGGTGGATCTGATCCACTCTCCGGGATCTCGCCGGAGTGGAGGAAGACGCCGGCCGGAGTTGGCCGGAGTGGTCCGCCGATGAGGACGAGCTCTGCGAGAGGCGTGGGATGGCGGAGGTCGAGGAGGGCGGCTCCGGGGCGCGGCCATGGCGGGTGTCGATGTCGGCGGAGTTGCGGCGAAGGCGGTGAAGTCCTGGGAGCCGGCGAGCTCGGACGTCGGCGGGGTTCAGCGCAAGGAGGCCGGAGGTCGCGGTGGCGGCGACGCGCTCCGGCGATGGGGAAGACGGCGAGCGCGGGCGGTAGGGAAGGCGCGCGGGCAGCTCAGCTGAGATAGTCGAGGCGGAGGGAGGACGAACGACGGCTTGCTCCGGTCGCCGGAGTTGGTCGCCGGCGACGTCGTGAAGACGGCGGGCGAGCGCGGCGGAGGAGAGAGCCGGCGAGGTTGCGGGGCGGGCTACCGCGGGGCGACGGCGGCGGCGAGATGGGCCCCTGCGGGCCCCGGATGGGCTCCGCGGGCCGCGGCGAAGTGGGGCGGTGCGGGCGCTGAGGTGGCGGGTGCCGATTTGCTGCGGCGGCGGGGAAGGGTGATGTGTCGCGACAGGATTGGTGGAGGTGAGGTAGAAGGCACGGTGGACACGTCCGGCAGTGGGACGGACATGTCCGGCTGCGGGCGGAGGACGAAGTTAGGGTTAGACTGTGCGAAAATTCGGGGAGAGCCACATATTTATAGGTAGAGGGAGCTAGGAGAGTCGAAATGAGGTGCGGTTTTCGGCCACGCGATCGTGATCGAACGCTCTAGATTATGGAGGATGTTTAGGTGGGATTTGGGCCACTTTGGAGAGGTGTTGGGCTGCAACACGCACGAGGCCTTTCGGTCCCTCGGTTAACCGTTGGAGTATCAAACGAAGTCCAAATGGTACGAAACTTGATAGGCGGTCTACCGGTAGTAAACCAAGTCCGCATGACAAGTCTCGGTCCAATATGAAAACGTTTAACACCCGCACATGAAAAGAGGTAGAAAGGGACACCGGATGACATAGGAGCGCCGGATTGCAAAACAGACAAAGGGGAAAAAATGCTCGGATGCATGAGACGAACATGTATGCAAATGAAATGCACATGATGACATGATATGCAATGCATGACACGCAAGCAATGACAAGGCAACAACAGAGAATAACTAGAGGACACCTGGCACATCGGTCTCATGGCGTTACAACACTCCACCACTACGAGAGGATCTCGTCCCGAAATCTGGAATGGCACCGGAGGGAAAACGGAAGAGAAAGAGAAGAGGTAAAACTAAGTTGCTTCTTTGACAAACGAGTGGAACCACGAGCCTTGAGAGGTTGAACAAATTGAAAGAAAGAATGCAACGAGAAAGAGAGAAGTTGAAAGCACTCCGTTAGGAAAAAAGAACAAGGAAGAAAAAATTCGAACAACACTCCGGTTGGAAAGATATGCAAGGCTTGATAAAATGAAAGAACTTGAGCAGAGGACACAACACTCCGGTTAAATGGATAAGCACGAAAAGAACATGATCTTTGACAAACGAGATGATGGGTTGAAAAGAACAACATCACAATGCCTCCGGAACGAAAGAATAGAATATAGATAATTGAAATAAAAGAATGGAGAAGAAAATGCCAACTTCTGTCACAAACACCGTTGAAAAGACTTGAGTTGATATTGCAGATGAAGTGGATGGAATAACTTGAAGATGAAAGCACCGGTTGAAAAGGATTAACATGACAATTTCGATAAACTAGAAAGATTAGCATCCACATAGATATATGAGAACACTACTTGGGAAAGGCATGGAATCAACATTTGACTTCGAAGCAACTCGAATACCACAACTCCAAACAAAAACAAAGGATTGGCTTGCAGAATAAGCCGGAACAAACATATGATAGAGATTTCGTCCGAAGTTTTCGTGGTGGGGCCTACACGGGCTCGATCGTACAACACCATCATGTATAAGGCAGTGCACATGACATACGAAGCGTCCCTGAGTCAGCATAGCCAAGGACTCTTTAAGACACAACGAGACCACTGTAAAACCAACCGTGGATAGGCGGATCACTAGATGTCGAACCCCAATTTCATATCATACATCTGTCGGAAAGATATCCTAAGATCTACTTGAATTCCCACTTATAAACTCCCAAAACTTTCCGGTTATGCAATCCGGTGTTGGGGATACAAGGGAAGCATAATATCTCACCCAAATCTAGCAAATCCTACATCTAGCTGTATCCATCCTTCAACACATAACCAAGAAACCATCGGAAATTGTTTACCTCAACCTTCGAAAAGCATCTGTTATACGACTTATGGCAATACTTCCGAACTCCCACCCCAGTACTGGGTGGCGTTGAGGTTATCTCACCAACAACTGCATAAAAGAGATTTTTGATGTCAACGAAACTCAGGTTTTCCAGAACTGCAACGATAAAATTGTGACGACAACACCTCGGAGCTCGATTCCCCGGGACACTGCCACAACCCCTAAATGTCAGGAGGCACCAAGAACAATGTTCTTGTCACAAAACCATCGGAACGATTCCAAGATACCCGCGTCATCCAATTTTTTTTGTGAAATTTGAGAAGAGAAAAGTCAAAACTCTACGTCAGGATGCCTCACCAGAGCGACAAAGGGACTGAGGAGTAAAAAGAATTCCTAACTCTCCGATATATATACTCCTAAATGACTCAAAACATTTTTCTAGACTCAACAACGCCAATGATTCGATCAAGCAGGGGGGCTCCTAAGGTCGGGGAAGGCTCTGATTACCAACTTTGTTACGCCCTCGATGCGGCTATATCTCCCACGTGTCAAAGCACGACTTAGAGGCATAACCGCATTGAAAGCAATGTCGCAAGTGAGGTAATCTTCACACAACCCATGTAATACATAAGGGAAAAGATACATAGTTGGCTTACAATCGCCACTTCACACAATACATGAATAAATCATTACATCATCCAGATACAATCAGGGTCCGACTACGGAACCAAAATAAAAGAAGACTACCCCAAAAGCTACACAGATCCCCGATCGACCCAACTGGGCTCCACTACTGATCAACTGGAACGAAACAACACAACAAACAAAGTCTTCATCGAGCTCCTCCTTGAGCTTGGTTGTGTCACCTGCACGGTTTCATCCGCACCTACAAACTTGTTTGGAAGTATCTGTGAGTCACGGGGGCTCAGCAATCTCACATCCTCGCGCTCAAGACTATTTAAGCTTATGGGAAGGGTAAAAGGTATGAGGTGGAGCTGCAGCAAGCGACTAGCATATATGGTGGCTAACATACGGAAATGACAGCGGGAAGAGAAGGCAAAATCACGGTTGAACAACTATGATGAAGAAGTGATCCTAGAACAACCTACATCAAACATAACTCCAACACCGTGTTCACTTCCCGGACACCACCAGAAAGAGACCATCACAGTTACACATGCGGTTGATGTATTTTAATTAAGATAAACTTCTGGTTTTCTACAACCAGACATTAACAAATTCCCATCTGCCCATGACCGTGGGCACGGCTTTCGAAAGTTAAAATCCCTGCAGGGGTGTCCCAACTTAGCCCATCACAAGCTCTCACTTTCAACAAAGGATATTCCTTCTCCCAAGACAATCTGATCAGACTCGACATCCCGGTTACAAGACATCCTCAACAATGGTAAAGCAAGACCAGCAAAGCCACCCAGCTGTGCCGAGAAATCCCAATAGGAGCTGCACATATCTAGTTCTCTGGGCACACCGGATGAGCCAGACATCGGGTAGGCCAGCCCAGAGTTGCCCCTGGTAGCTCCGGACATCGCTCAGTTTGGACCAACGCTTAGAGAAGCACTGGCCCGGGGGGGTTAAAATAAAGATGACCCTTGGGCTGACCTAACCCAAGGGAAAAAGAGGCTAGGTGGTGAATGGTAAAACCAATTTTGGGCCTTGCTAGAGGAGTTTTATTCAAGGCAAACTGTTAAGGGGTTCCCATTATAACCCAACCATGTAAGGAACGCAAAATCCGGGAACATAACACCGATATGACGGAAACTAGGGCGGCAAGAGTGGAACAAAACACCAGGCATAAGGCCAATCCTTCCACCCTTTACCAAGTATATAGATGCATCAATTAAATAAGATATATTGTGATATCCCAACAAATATCCATGTTCCAAACATGGAACAAGCTCCAATCTTCACCTGCAACTAACAATGCTATAAGAGGGGCTGAGGAAAACGGTAACATAGCCAAATAACAGTTTGCTAGGACAAGGTGGGTTAGAGGCTTGACTTAACAATATTGGAGGCATGATAAGCAAGTGGTAGGTATCGCAGCATAGGCATAGCAAAAGAGCGAGCAACTAGCAAGCAAAGATAGAAGTGATTTCGAGGGTAGGGTCATCTTGCCTGCAAAGTTCTCCGAGAAGACGAAAGTTTGATCCTCGAAAACGAACTCAACGGGCTCCTCGTACACGAACTCGTCTCCCTGCTCTACCCAAGCAAGAACAACAAGAAAAGGGAGACACAATCAACCACATGCAATGCACAAACAACATGATGCAAAAACATGTCATGATATGCGGGATGCGGTATGCGATGCATATGCATGATTTGAAAAGGAATGATTGAACCTGGCCTCAACTTGGAAAACCAAGAGTGCCACTGGAAAGAGGATTTGATTTCGGTTGAAATTGATATAAAGATCACTGGAATCGGATGCACGGTTTGGAAATGGCAAGCAAAACAAATATGGCACCGGTCTGCGATAAACAACAAGTAGCCATCTAAATGCATCAAGATAAATATGGTACATCACTCAAACATAGAAAAAAATACATGTCAGGGATGCACTCATGATACTTGACAAAAGATGAACACCGAGCTATGGCTAATTCACTCATTGACAGGTTTAAACAAGCATGGCAAAAGTGCAAATGATAACACGTTACAGACTTAGAGAAATAAGCAACATGTCAGGAATTTAACATCAGGAAGCAATCTTCAGAGCAATGAAACAAAATTCTACATGAACCTATCATGGCAAGTCAAGGCATGGCATGAATCTACTCAAAGCGTATAACAAAAGTCCCTTAGTGACCTTGAGCCAAAAGGGATCAGAAAATACAATTCCAAGCATGTGAACATAGCAAAAACATAAACAGATTCAGACTTAGTGAAAAACTAAAGCATGGCAAAACAGTTAACGAGTAGGCATGTTTACAAGCTCGATGCACTCACTACAAAGCATGGAATGACAAACTAATCATACACCCATCAAGAACACATGGCATAGAAGCTAGACATGGCAAGAACAACAACATAGCATGCATGGATCAATAGCAACAACCTTGGCAAAATTGCTAAACATGTTAACAATCTGCCAGGAACATTTAATAGCAAAAGTAGAGCTCGTTTGACTCAAGCTAGGGTGCTCCATAAATGCAAACAAAGACATGGATGGATAGAGCACCAGAATATCTACAAAACATCCTTACTGATCACCCTTAAAAGAGGCACGGATCACTAGGAAACGACATGAACATATGGCATAAAAACAGTAACAGGACAAGGACTTAGTGAAATTCCAAGTCCCTGAAATCAGCATCACTGAGTAAGCTCCTTTGCATGCTTGTGCTAGTCACCACAAAGATCACAAAAATACATGGCATACACCCTTGTAAAGATGGCATGGCATTCTACAAAACACATGTAGAGCTCAGGATCATAGCATGCACACATTAATCAGGGCAAAAATGACAAAAGGCCATTTGCTGAAATAGATATGAAATATTCCTCACATAGCCCTCTTCCAACAGCATTTCGGGCATCAAGATGAGCTCAAATGAAAATGATGCAATGAGATGAAATTCTTTACTCGTCGAGAGGAACATTTTGATATGCTACACGCACGAATCGCGGCAACGGTGATGAAGTTATGATGCGATGGAAAATGCATAAAATTACTGGGATCTGGGGGACTTAGTGAAATTTGGACCTCTTGGGAAAAGTCAACCCGGGACGAAGCGGTGCGGGACGAAGGGATCCGGATCTGGACGGAGGCCGTTTGGATGGAGGGTGTGGTGGATCTGATCCACCCTCCGGGATCTTGCTGGAGTGGAGGAAGACGCCGGCCGGAGTGGGCCGGAGCGGTGCACCGGCGAGGAGGAGCTCTGCGAGAGGCGTGGGGCGGTGGAGGTCGAGGAGGGCGGCTCCGGGGCGCGGCCATGGCGGGTGGTGATGTCGGCGGAGTGGCGGCGAAGGCGGCGAAGTCCTGGGAGCCGGTGAGCTCGGACGACGGCGGGCTACGGCGCACGGAGGCCGGAGCTCGCGGTGGCGGCAGCGCACGCCGGCGATGGGGAAGACGGCAAGCGCGGGCGGCGGGGAAGACGCACGGGCGGCTCGGCTGAGATAGTCGAGGCGGAGGGAGGACGAACGGCGGCTTGCTCCGGTCGCCGGAGTTGGTCGCCGGCGACGACGCGAAGATGGCGGGCGAGCGCGGCGGAGGAGAGAGCCGGCGAGGTTGCGGGCACGGGCTCCCTCGGGGCGACGGTGGCGGCGAGATGGGCCCGTGCGGGCCCCGGATGGGCTCTGCGAGCCGCGGCGAAGTGGGGCGGTGCGGGCGCTGAGGTGGCGGGCGCCGATTGGCTGCGGCGGCGGGGAAGGGTGACGTGTCGCGACAGGATTGGTGGAGGTGAGGTGGAAGGCGCGGTGGACACGTCCGGCGGCGGGACGGACATGTCCGGCTGTGGGAGGAGGACGAAGTTAGGGTTAGACTGCGCGAAAATTCGGGGAGAGCCACATATTTATAGGTAGTGGGAGCTAGGAGAGTCCAAATGAGGTGCGGTTTTCGGCCACGCGATCGTGATCGAACGCTCTAGATGATGGTGGAGGTTTTGGTGGGTTTTGGGCCGCTTTGGAGAGGTGTTGGGCTGCAACACACACGAGGCCTTTTCGGTCCCTCGGTTAACCGTTGGAGTATCGAACGAAGTCCAAATGGTACGAAACTTGACATGCGGTCTACCGGTAGTAAACCAAGGCCGCATGAAAAGTCTCGGTCCAATCCGGAAACATTTAACACCCGCACATGAAAAGAGATAGAAAGGGACACCGGATGACATAGGAGCGCCAGATTGCAAAACGGGCAACGGGAAAAAATTCTCGGATGCATGAGACTAACTTGTATGCAAATGAAATGCACATGATGACATGATATGCAATGCATGACATGCAAGCAATGACAAGGAAACAACAGCAAATAACTAGAGGACACCTGGCACATCGGTCTCGGGGCGTTACAGTATTCCTGGGTCTGCATGTTTTTTAGGTACCCCATCCTTAAAAGAATAATTACCCAACATGGTGGAGATTTCAGCTTCCAATATTTTTCTCTTATTGGTGATGATGTCTTTCATATACTTTGCATGATGGGCCATCTTTAATATATCAGTCAAGCGAGTGCGTAAAAAGACTGGCCTAAGCATTTCAGTAAAGCTTTCAAATTCTTCATCATCTTCCTTTTTAGTTGATTTAGGTGGAAAGGGCATGGGTTTTTGAACACATGGTTCTCTTTCCCTACCATGTTTTCTTGCAACAAAGTCTCTTTTATCATATCTTTTATTTTTGTGTTGTGGGTTATCAAGATCTACAGCTAGTTCTATCTCAACATCATTATCTGGTTCTTTATCATTGTTTGGTTGAGTGTTTTCATGGACATCATCATTATCTTTTTCATTATCACTAGGTGAATGTTCATTACCAGATTGAGTTTCAGCATCACAGATAGAAACATCATTATTATCATTAGGAGGTTTTTCTACATCAGGTTCACTAGAGGTATGCAAAGTACTGTCATTTTTCTTTCTCCTTTTCTTTTTAGAAGGACTAGGTGCATCAGTGTTAATTCTCTAGGGGTCTTGTTCAATTCTTTTAGAATGGCCCTCGGGATAAAGTGGTTCCTGAGTCATTTTACCTCCTCTAGTCATTACTCTAACATCATGGTCATTGATATTATTGTTCATTTCATCAAGCAATTCTCTTTGAGATTTAGCAACTTGTTCTAGTTGAGTTTGAACCATAGAATGATGTTTTCCTACACCTCTAACATCATTTGAGATTCTAAATAACAAGTCACTCAATCAATCAATCATATTAGAATTGTATTTTAATTGTTTCAAAACATTTGAATTGAAGTTATTTTGTTTTCTAATATTGTTATCAAACTCATAAAGGCATTGACTAGGATGCATATTATGAGGATTGTCATTATCATTGAATTTCATTAAAGGTTTTACCTCTAACACCTTGGGTGGTGGTGCATCAAGCCCATGTATTTCTTCAATACGACGTAAATTTTTAACATCCTCAACTTTAATACCTTTTTCCTTCATACATTTCTTTGCCTCTTACATATCTTCAGGACTGAGATATAAGATACCCCTCTTCTTCGGAGTGGGTTTAGGCGGTGGTTCGGGAAGAGTCCAATCATCACAATTTTTCAGTATGTTATTCAATAATTCCTCGGCTTGTTCAACAGTTCATTCCTTGAAAACACAACCAACACAACTATCTAGGAAATCCCTAGAAGCATCAGTTAGTCCATTATAGAAGATATCAAGTATTTCATTTTTCTTAAGAGGATGATCAGGCAAAGCATTCAACAATTGGAGAAGCCTCCCCCAAGCTTTTGGGAGACTCTCTTCTTCAATTTGCACAAAGTTAAATATTTCCTGTAAGGCAGCTTGTTTCTTATGAGCAGGAATATATTTTTCAGAGAAGTAGTAAATCATGTCCTGGGGACTACGCACACAACCAGGAGAAAGAGTATTATACAAAGTCTTAGCATCACCCTTTAATGAGAATAGACATAACTTGAGAATATAATAGTAGCAAATTTTCTCATCATGACCAAATAGGGTGGCTATATCATTCAACTTAGTAAGATGTGCCACAACAGTTTCAGTTTCATAACCATGGAAATGACCAGATTCAACCAAAGTAATTAACTCTGGGTTGACAGTGAATTCATAATCCTTATCATCAACAAAGATAGGTGAAGTAGCAAACTTAGGATCACATTTCATTCTAGCATTCAAAGATTTTTCTTCCATTTTGCATAATAATTTCTTAAGATCATCTCTACCATTGCAAGCAAGAAAGTCTCTAGTTGTCTCCTCATCCATAACATAACCTTCCGGTATCTTAATCAATTCATATCTAGGAGGACTAGGTCTAATAGGTGTCTCAAGATTTTCAGATTCAAGGATTTCATCAGTTTCAGCATCCTCAACAACTTTAGCTCTAGCAATTTGTTCATCAAGACAATCACCCAGTGGCACATTATTATCAAGCAAGGTACTAGCATCATCATAAGTATTATCCATAGTAGAAGTATCATCATCAATAACTTGCGACATATCAGACTTAATAGCATGTGGTGCTGTTGCAAGTTTACTCAAAATAGAAGGTGAATCAAGTGTAGAGCTAGATGGCAGTTCCTTACCTCCCCTCGTCTTAGAGGGAAATATATTAGTGTTGGTATCCTTTAGATTCTTCGTAGTGATAAGTTGATAATAATCCCAATGACTCACCAAATATAGCTATGCTCCCCCGCAATGGCACCAGAAAAAGTTCCTGATAACCCACAAGTATAGGGGATCGCAACAATTTTGGAGGGTAGAGTATTCAACCCAAATTTATTGATTCGACACAAGGGGAGCCAAAGAATATTCCCAAGTATTAGCAGCTGAGTTGTCAATTCAACCACACCTGGAGATTAATTATCTGCGGCAAAGTGATTAGTAGCAAAGAAATATGATAGTAATAGTAGTAGCAACAACAATAGTAACGGTAATATTGATAGCAATGATTTTGTAGCAAGTGTAATAGTAACAGTAGCAGTAGTAACTGAGCAAGAACAATATAAGAGAAATTAGTAGGCATTGGATCAGTGGATTCATTGGATGATATTCATCATATAACAGTAATAACCTAGGGCGATACAAAAGTAGCTCCAGTTCATAAATATAATGTAGGCATGTATTCCGTGCTTATGGAAAGAACTTGCATGACATCTTTTGTCCTACCCTCCCATGGAAGTGGGGTCCATAAGGAAACTAAGGGATATTAAGACATTCCTTTTATAGAGAACCGGGACAAAGCATTAGCACATAGTAAAGACATGAACTCCTCAAACCACGGTCATCACCGGAAAGTATCCTGACTACTGTCACTCCGGGGTTTAAGGATCATAACACATAATAGGTAAATATAACTTGTAAGATCGGATCTAGAACATACATATAATGGTGATAACATAAACGGTTCAGATCTGAAATCATGCACCCGGGCCCAAAGTGACAAGCATTAAGCATGGCAATGTCAGGACCCCGACTCGATGTCACATCGATCTAGCCGGTAACACTTCATATCACTTTGCGGCCTCACGCACGGTGTTCCCACGGGTGTCGCCTTACCTTTGCCCGGGACCGTTTGCGCCTTTTGGATCACGTATATGATAGTGTCGCTAGCATCCATATGATAAAGAGCCCGGGCTGACATGACTAGTCGTAAACCCAAAGTGGCACAGACTTACAGGGACATGCATCCATGACCCAGCTTCGAACGTGTCGGTCATCAGCAAGTGGGTCCGGGCTGTAGCACTGGGCTAGCAGGACTCCGGTAAACCGGGATGTAGCGGGCTAACAGGACTCCGGTACTCAAAGCGTGACATTTCCCCGAAGGGACAGACACAGGAACGAAGAAGGACACATGCCGGCCAGCCTAAGTGTTCCAGAGCAGTAGCAAGCTACCATGGCTCAGCGGTAACACTAGGAGACATTTCCCGTTAAGAGAGGCTACTAAAGATAAACAATTAGATAGTCAGATCCCACACATACCAAGCATTTCAATCATACACACAATATGCTCGATATGTGCAAATACAACGAAGCATCACAACATGACTCTACGACACAAGTACTTTATTTAAGGCTCAGGGAGCCATACATAACATACACCAAGGTACGGGTCTCACGACCCAACATACAAGTCATACAGTCTTACAAACCAGCAGCGGAAGTACATTGTCTGAGTACAGACAACTAGTAAAATAAAAGAGGCTTGGAAAGCCTAGCTATACTACGTGGTCCTTCACAAGCTCAGGGTCACCACCTGGGTCTTTAGCCTACTCGTTGATGTCAACGTCTACATAGAACCCATCAGAAGGGGTTGCAGCGTCTTCTATAAAAATGTAGATTATAGCAACATGAGTACAAAGGTACTCAGCAAGACTTACATCAGATCCTACATACATGCATAGTATCAAGAAGGGTTGGTGGAGTTATTGCAGCAAGCCAGCTTTGACTCTTGGCTAGGCTATCCTACGATACTCCAACTTGAAATGGTTTTGCGCACACGAGTCCACTACTCACCACTTCAATACACTACCGAGGCTCCACCTCCGTCTTCCTACGGAAGAGCCATCCTCGGCACTCACACTTATCTTGAGGCTTTTAGTAGTTTCCATTTACTTGTCTATGAACTGTATAGGCAACCAAGTAGTCCTTTACCGCGGACGCGGCTATTCGAATAGATCATGTTAACCCTGCAGGGGTGTACTCCTTCATACACGCTCTCACCACTTACCGTCGTTTACACGACATGTACTCGGCAACCTTCAAGCGGAAGCCCAACGTGGGTGTCGGCCACGACCTACCTAATCACCTAAGCCTCCAGTCCAGGTTTATCGCCTATCCAGGTTCCATCCGCAGGGAGTCCGGCCGAGGTTTCCCATACGGCCCTGAACGATGTGAACAGGGTTCCCGAGATACCTAACGGGTATTCGGTACACCGTGCCCCGTACCTACCGCATCACAGCCCACCCCTACGGTCAGCGCTGTCCACGGCCTCCAGTAGGCTACAAACACCAGAAACTACTTGCAACTCCTAGACGGAGAACTAGGGTGAATAAGAAGCTGAGAGGGTCCATTGGTTTCGGGCCCAATGCATGGTAGTAGCTGATTCTTAAATCACACATACAGATCTCAGTGCTTAAGGTCGGCTTCAATGAAACAACCCACCATGTACTCCTACATGGCCTCTCATCGATACCTTTACCAAATCGTGTTCACCACACCACTCTCATTACCGACATAATCATTTCACTCTAGCCCATCACCCAGATGAACCAGACCTGACACGACTCTAAGCATAGCAGGCATAGCAAGGTAGGAACAACACATACATATGGCTCAATCAACTCCTACACATGCTAGTGGGTTTCATCTAGTTACTGTGGCAATGACAGGTCATGCAGAGGAAATGGGTTCAACTACCGTAGCACACAGCAGTTTGAATCGCGTTGTCTTAATGCAGTAAAAGAGAGCAGGAGCGAGAACATGGGATTGTATCGATATGATCAAATGGTTGGTTGCTTGCCTGATGGTTCGATGCACTGATATGGTTCTTCGTTAGGGTAATCACGGTACTCCTCGGAGGCAGAACCTGTCGCAAAGAACACCGATACACAACCATCACCAAACAATGTGCAACAATATGATGCATGCATGAAACATGTCAATATGAGTGTGTTGGGCTAATGCAACTAAAACCAGAAGGGTTTGAACAAATTTGAATCAAAGATTCAAATTTCAAACTCAAACATGGCCTTTTAAAGTGCTTTTCCTTGTTCTGCTTAAAACATCAATTTAACTTGTTTGATCATGCATGAAAATAGTACATATGGATAGATTGGATTTTTCTGATCATTTTTCATATATAATTTGTCCAATTTGGAGTTACAGAATAAAAGTTATGAATTTTTGAAGTTTAAATTATATTCTGGAATTTCCTGATTTAAATTAAATCCAGAAAATCAATTACTGCGTCAGCCTGACGTCAGTGTGACGTCAGCAGGTCAACAGAACAGGTCTGGGTCAAACCTGACAGTGGGTCCCGCATGTCAGGGTGATTATTTTAATTAAAAATTAATTAAAACTAATCCTGTTTAATTAACAGGGCTGGGTCCCACCTGTCATTGACTCAGGGGAGTCAACCAGGGCCCACCCGTGGTCAAAGTCAAAGCCAGCGACGCCGGCGTTTAGCCGCCGGCGAGCCCGACGCGGCGGCGGGAGTGGTTTTGGCCATTTCGGCCACCAAATGGGCCGCGGAGACCACCGGAGTGGAGCTGAGGACAAACCGCAGCTCTTGGCGGAGTCCGTTGGGGTCGGGGTGGCCGGAGTTGGCGCCGGCGACGACTTTGGCGGCCATCGGGGTTCGGTCAAAGATGAACTTGGCGCTAGAGGGGTCGGTGAGGCTCGTGGAGTGGCTAGGTAGGTGCTGCGGGACTCGGTGAGTAAGATGGACACCATCTTGTGGCCGGAGTGTGGCCGGAAGCACGTCGGCGACGAGATCCGCGGCGGTGCAGACGTGTGATCCTCGTGCGGTGGCTACACGGCTCAGGAATGAGAGAGAGAGGGTCGGAGGAGTAGCTAGGCTCACAGCGCTCCCGTAGAGGCCACCGGCGAGGTCGGGGACGAGCTGAGGCGGCGACGGCGTTGAATGGGATCTCCGGCGACGGTGAGCTCGGGCGAGGTCGGTGCGGCGGCTTCGGGGCACGCGAGCGCTCGGGGCTCGGCTAGGTCGAAGAAGTAGAGGACGGCGGAGCTTCTGGACAGGGTGGCGCGGCGTGGAGACGACGGGGAGCACGGCTACGGCGGCGGTGCGGCGACGGTGGCGTCGGCCATGGCGTGGGAGCGCGAGGGAGAGGAACTGGGGGCAAATGGAGGTGTCCAGGAGGGTCGGGGCGCGACGTGGAGCTCGTCCAGGCCATCAGGGCGGCGAGAGGGGGAGGCAGGGCGGCGTGCAGCTGCGTGGCGAGCTGCGGTGCCGCCGCCGAGCACCTTGGCTGCCTGCCTGGCAAGCCAAGCAGCTCGCTGGAGCGGTGGCCGGGCTGGGCCGGCTAGGTGGGCTGGCTGGTGGGCCTGTGGTGGCGCCAGGTAAGTTTTCCCTTTTTCTTTCTGTTTCTGTTATTTTTTAATACTTCTGCAACTTTGTTGAATTAAATAAAATACTTGGGCAACTCCTAAAATCACCAAATTACTCCTGGTCCATAGTTGGATTATTTCCAACATGAAACATTTTAGTTTGGAGATATTTGAGCATTTAAATATTTTATATAATTTTAAATGCCCAAATTCAAATATTTATGATTTAATTCAAAAACCCTAAGATGGCCTAGGAAAATGTGCACCACTTTTGGCAGAGGTTCTGAACCAAGACAAAAATGATGGGCATTTTAGAAGGGCATTTCAGGTTCATTGAAAAGTTTTTTAGTAAACCCTAGTTGGTTTCAGAGGGGACTGGGGGTTCTGTCATCCCCATTTCAAGTTTCTGATGAAAAGTAGACATGATGCAACACTCTAATGCATGGCTAACTAGGATGTGACAACTCACCCCCACTCAAAAGAATCTCGTCCCGAGATTTGGGTTCCTCCGGGAAGAAGGCGGGATACTCGAGTCTAAGACGATCCTCCCTTTCCCAAGTTGCTTCATCCTCAGAATGGTGCGACCATTGAACTTTGAGAAACTTGATATTATGACGTCGGGTGGTACGTTCGGCCTGATCGAGGATACGAATGGGGTACTCTCGATATGTAAGATTATCTTGGAGATCAAGCGTTTCGTGGTCCACTTCACGGATAGGATCCGAGAAACAACGCCTGAGTTGAGAAACGTGGAAGACATCATGGACTCTGGAGAGGTGCAGAGGTAGTTCCAACTGGTAGGCAACTTCTCCTCGTTTAGCGAGAATGCGAAAAGGTCCAATGTAACGAGGAGCCAATTTGCCTTTGATACCGAAACGATGGGTTCCCTTCAGAGGGGTGACCCGAAGATAAGCCTTCTCGTCAACCTCGAAAGTCATAGCCTTATGTTTTCGGTCATATTGACTCTTTTGACGGGATTGGGCTGTTTTCAACTTTTCACGAACGATGCGAACTTGTTCTTCTGCTTCCTGAATCATATCCGGGCCAAAGAATTGTCTTTCCCCGGTCTCTGACCAGTTAAGGGGTGTTCGACACCGTCGTCCATAGAGAACTTCAAAAGGGGCTTTACCCAAGCTAGATTGATAGCTGTTGTTGTAAGCGAATTCGGCAAACGGAAGGCACTTCTCCCAGTCCATTCCGAATGAGATAACAGAGGCTCGAAGCATGTCTTCTAGAATCTTGTTGACGCGTTCCACTTGACCACTCGACTGAGGGTGGAAAGCGGTGCTAAAGGAGAGACGAGTTCCCATAGCATTTTGGAAACTTTCCCAAAATCGAGAGGTGAAAAGACTTCCTCGATCCAAGTTAATTTCCAAAGGAACACCATGGAGGGACACTATTCGGGAGATGTATAAGTCTGCCAGCTGACTAGCGGTTATACTCTCACGAACAGGTAAGAAATGGGCTACTTTGGAAAGACGATCGACCACGACGAATATAGCATTATTCCCTCTCTTGGTCCTGGGAAAACCGGTAATGAAATCCATACCAATTTTATCCCATTTCCATTCAGGAATAGCTAAGGGTTGAAGGGTGCCAGCAGGCCGTTGATGCTCTGCTTTTACACGACGACAAACGTCGCAGTTAGCAATATACTGAGCAATTTCTCTCTTCATCCTAGTCCACCAGAACCTCTGGCGTAGATCCTGATACATCTTAGTACTACCGGGATGAATGGTGAGAGGGGATTCATGAGCTTCCTTAAGGATCAAACGCCTCAGGTTTCGCACTTTGGGAACCACTAGTCGATTCCCGAAGTATACGACCCCTTGATCATTAATGAAGAAGCAATTCGCAATTCCTTTCTGAATGTTTCTCTTGATGCGGGAGATTCCCGGATCTACCTTCTGTGCTTTGATAATCTGATCCGTAAGGGTAGGTTTTGCCACCAAGGTGGAAAGAAAACCTTGAGGAACAATGTGAAGGTTAAGCTTCCGAAATTCCTCATGGAGAAGCGGTTGACTTTGTTGTAACATCAGATTGTTACAATAAGATTTACGACTTAGCGCATCAGCCATGACGTTGGCTTTCCCTGGGGTGTAGGTTATTCCTAGGTCGAAGTCTGTGATCAATTCGACCCAACGTCTTTGCCTGAGATTCAGATCCGGTTGGGTGAAAATGTACTTCAGACTTTGGTGATCAGTGAATATTTCGCAACGATTACCGAGGAGGTAATGTCGCCAAGTCTTAAGTGCATAGACTACGGCTGCAAGCTCTAGATCATGAGTAGGATAATTCTCCTCATGTGGGTGCAATTGCCGTGAAGCGTAAGCAATTACGTGTCGATCTTGCATGAGAATGCAACCTAGTCCTTGTCGCGAGGCGTCGCAGTAGATAACAAAGTCCTTGGAGAAGTCTGGCGGTACCAGTATGGGAGCAGAGGTCAGGCGTCTTTTCAGTTCCTGAAAGCTGTGCTCACATTGTGGAGTCCATTCGAACTTCTTATCTTTCTTGAGGAGTTCGGTTAGAGGTTTGGCAACCTTGGAGAAGTTCTCGACAAAGCGACGGCAATAGCTCGCTAAGCCCAGAAAACTCCGAACTTGCTTGACCGATTCAGGTGGAGTCCAATTAAGGACGGCTTGAACTCGCTCAGGGTTAACAGCAATACCTTTACCAGATATTACATGACCCAGATAGGTCACTTCTGACAACCAGAATTCACATTTAGAAAATTTGGCATAAAGGCGATGCTCTCGAAGTTTCTTCAACACTAGCCTTAGATGTTCGGCATGTTCTTCCTCGTTCTTGGAGTAGATGAGTATATCATCGAGGTAAACCACGACGAATTTATCCAAATACTCCATGAAGATTGAGTTCATTAACCGAGAAAAGGTGGCTGGAGCGTTGGTTAAACCGAAGGACATGACGGTGTACTCGTATTGGCCATAACGAGTAACAAAGGCCGTCTTAGGAATGTCCCCGTTTCTGATTTTGATTTGATGGTAGCCCAACCTCAAATCCATCTTGGAAAAGACTGAGGATCTAGCGAGCTGATCATACAGGTCGTTGATCCTGGGAAGCGGATATTTGTTCTTGATTGTGACCAAATTGACAGGTCGGTAATCTACAACCATCCGGTCCGTACCATCCTTCTTCTTGACGAATAGGACGGGGCAAGCCCACGGAGATGAACTAGGGCGGATGAAACCCTTTTTCAAGGACTCATCGAGTTGTTTCTTAAGCTCGGCTAGTTCTAGGGGTGCCATCTTATAAGGTCTTCTAGCAATCGGAACGGTTCCTGGAATGAGGTCTATTACGAACTCAACATCCCTGTCAGGTGGAACACCTGGCAATTCCTCTGGGAAGGCATCCGGGAAGTCACAGACTACCGGCACGTCCTCAAGGTCTGGCAAAGGGCTGGCGTTAAGAGAATATAATTGTCGCTTGGCTATTCGGGTCAAGACATTGACTATCTTCCCCGAAGGATGGGTGAGTTGAACAGTCCTAGAGAAGCAATCAATTTTGGCTTGATGAGCTGACATCCAGTCCATACCCAAAATGATATTAATATCTGAAGATTTAAGGGCTATCAAAGACGCGAGGAAAACAAGTCTGTCGACTTGGATTTCATTTCCATGGCTTACTCTAGAAGTTTGCCATTTGGATCCCGGAGTTTGAATTACCATAGAGGTTGGCATATTACCGAATGTGACGTTATGCAAACGAGCATAATTCTCAGATATAAAAGAATGAGAGGCTCCTGTATCGAAAAGAACAGATGCCGGGTGGCAATTAACAAGAAGCGTACCGAGAACGACGTTGGGATCCTCTTGGGCTTCTTCGGCAGAGATACAGTTGACATGGCCACGTGAAGCGGTGACCGGCTTGGCGTGGAATATTTTTCCTGTCGGCTTGCCACGGCCAACAGCTTTAGCAGACTGGTTGGGGTTGGTCTGGGGACACTCACGCATATAGTGACCAGATTCCCCACACTTGAAACAAGTCACGGAACTGGTACGTGGAGGAGCATTGTTGGTTGGACCCCCATAGGGCTTGGCCGGTGCAGACTGTTGAACAGGGCGAGGCGCCTGGAAAGATGGCCTCGGTGTGAACCTGGGTGGCAGGGCGGTGTTGGGCACCCACACGCGGCGCTTCTGAGGACCAGCACCGGATGAGGAACCCATGTCACGGCCATGCTTGCGTGTTGCATCATAGTCAGTCTGACCAGTTTCAGCACTGATGGCTTTGTTGACAAGTTTCTGAAAAGATGTGCACTCATGCAGACGGAGGTCACGGCGAAGCTCGGGACTAAGGCCCTTACGGAACCTTGCTTGCTTCTTGGCGTCAGTAGAAACTTCCTCGGTTGCATATCGTGCGAGATTACCGAACTCCCTGCTGTAAACATCCACAGAAAGTCGGCCTTGGGTGAAACTGCAAAATTCTTCACGTTTACGGTCCATGAGACCCTCCGGAATGTGATGTTCACGGAAAGCCTCGCTGAATTCAGCCCAAGTAGTGACATGGCCCGCTGGGCGCATAGCTCCATAATTCTCCCACCATAGACTGGCGGGGCCTTCAAGATGATATGCAGCAAAGGTGACCTTGTCAGCCTCCGCTACCAGCGCGGAACGCAGTTTGTGAGAGATACTGCGAAGCCTGTCATCAGCGTCGAGAGGCTCGACGGAGTGGTGGAACGTGGGTGGATGCAATTTGATAAAATCACTGAGTGACACCACGTTAGCCCTCTGATGGTGTGCTGTATTCTGTTCAATACGCTCCAACAAACGGTTGGTCTCCCGCTTGTTTCTCTCAGCTTCCATCATAACCTCGGCTAGTGAAGGAGGATGAGGCAGATTTTCATTCCTGCCTTCACTGCCTTCGGCCTGCTCTTGAGAAGCAGGGTTAGCGCGCGTGTTGACCATCCTAGGTAAACAAGACAATGATTTAGTCAGAATGATAAAATTCCGACATAGGATACAGAATGTAAGGAATAACTCGGAATGCAAGATGATCATCCGTATGACATGGTAGATACAGAAACTGCTTCTTTTATTCCATCGTCATACACACCATACAGGGTTTAGTACAAGACCAAACAAAGTACTATTACGGTGAAAAGAGGATTACATCTCATCGGAGGCATCCCAAGCTCCTATACATTATTTTTCTACACCTCCGGAAAGAGTACAAACTAGGTCATATCCCACGAGTCACGCAGGACGATAGACGACACAGCTAGTGCGAACTAGTGATACTATCACTAACTCAGATCGATCCATAGTAGTCCTCGTAGAAGTCACCTCCATAGCCTGGAAGCTCAACATGATCATCCGGAAACAGACGATCTCGCGGAGCTTGTGGACCATAGGGGCTAGGATGGGGTCTTGGACCAACAGACGGTGGCCTGCGGGGACCGCGAGGTGGGGTGATGCCTCCTACATCACGCCAAACCATCACGTCCGGCAGAGCAGATCTCACAGGATAGAGATCGCACATATCTGAATATCCAGCTTGCACCGCCGGTGCGAACCGAGTCAAAGTGGCCCAGTGGTCAGCACGGGTATTGAAGAGCTCTAACCTTAAGGCCCGATTTTCACGGTCCTTATCCTCGAGCATCTCAGCAGTGGTGCGAGTCCGTGAATCCTCCTGAGTGGGGTCAGCATAGATAGCCTGGAGATACCCTTGTGCTCCCGGAAGTGATCCTGGCATATACCGGAAATCAGAGTCCCGAAATAAACCAGATCTGACTCGCATAATGGTCATCATAGAGTAGGCGGCGTCCTGCACAGCCATCTCAATAGTAACCCCGAGTCCATAGGAGCAGTGAAGAGGCTCGGTGGATCCAGGATAAGATGGAAATATCCTGACAGTGCAGAGATACTGGCTTTGATTAAAGTCTCGGAATTGCTCTTCGACCGTGTACTCAGGATACCAGCGGTATCCAGCCTCAGTCATTACCCTGACCAACTTGGCAGTATGGCCGGGTACATCTAGGCATCGAGTCAGGCGAACCACTTGATTGGGGTCGCGAGTGGCCATCTGAAAGCACAATCATAATGCAAAGGCATTAGAATTTCTAGCAAAATTTCGGCAGCATAACAGCTGTAAATGCTCAAGAAGGATTTTGAGACATTTGACAAAGGATTTCGTACACACTCAACAACATCATGTGGTAGTAGAACTGAACTAGGCTTGTATCCATCAAACTTATAAGGTACTACTGATTGGTAACACGTGATCCTGATAGAGAGAATAGATCCTAATTCCTTAACCCCCAGTGGAAGAATGGACTGACTCAGATCAGAATGTCATGAGATAAAGGAGTAAAAAGAGCCTTACGTTCCATCCCACAATCAATTCCCCTACATATAACTAAAGAATTTCTAGACTCAACATCGACCAGTTTGGCTTGGAGAACCTACAGGCAGTCCGGCTCTGATGCCAACGCTGTCAGGACCCCGACTCGATGTCACATCGATCTAGCCGGTAACACCTCATATCACTTTGCGGCCTCACGCACGGTATCCCCACGGGTGTCGCCTTACCTTTGCCCGGGACCGTTTGCGCCTTTTGGCTCACGTATATGATAGTGTCGCTAGCATCCATATGATAAAGAGCCCGGGCTGACATGACTAGTCGTAAACCCAAAGTGGCACAGACTTACAGGGACAGGCATCCATGACCCAGCTTCGAACGTGTCGGTCATCAGCAAGTGGGTCCGGGCTGTAGCACTGGGCTAGCAGGACTCCGGTACTCAATGCGTGACATTTCCCCGAAGGGACAGACACAGGAACGAAGAAGGACACATGCCGGCCAGCCTAAGTGTTCCAGAGCAGTAGCAAGCTACCATGGCTCAGCGGTAACACTAGGAGACATTTCCCGGTAAGAGAGGCTACTAAAGATAAACAACTAGATAGTCAGATCCCACACATACCAAGCATTTCAATCATACACACAATATGCTCGATATGTGCAAATACAACGAAGCATCACAACATGACTCTACGACACAAGTACTTTATTTAAGGCTCAGGGAGCCATACATAACATACACAAAGGTACGGGTCTCACGACCCAGCATTCAAGTCATACAGTCATACAAACCAGCAGCGGAAGTAACTTGTCTGAGTACAAACAACTAGTAAAATAAAAGAGGCTTGGAAAGCCTAGCTATACTACATGGTCCTTCACAAGCTCAGGATCACCACCTGGGCCTTTAGCCTACTCGTTGATGTCAACGTCTACGTAGAACCCATCAGAAGGGGTTGCAGCGTCTTCTGTAAAATGTAAATTATAGCAACATGAGTACAAAGGTACTCAGCAAGACTTACATCAGATCCTACATACATGCATATTATCAAGAAGGGTTGGTGGAGTTATTGCAGCAAGCCAGCTTTGACTCTTGGCTAGACTATCCTACGATACTTCAACTTGAAATGGTTTTGCGCACACGAGTCCACTACTCACCACTTCAATACACTACCGAGGATCCACCTCCGGCTCCCTACGGTAGAGCCATCCTCGGCACTCACACTTATCTTGAGGCTTTTAGTAGTTTCCATTTACTTGTCTATGAACTGTATAGGCAACCAAGTAGTCCTTTACCGCGGACGCGGCTATTCGAATAGATCATGATAACCCTGCAGGGGTGTACTTCTTCATACATGTTTCCACCACTTAGCGTCTGCACACGACATGTGCTCGGCAGACTTCAAGCGAAAGCCGACGTGGGTGTAGACCACGACCTACCTAAACACCTAAGCCTCTAGTCCAGGTTTATCGCCTATCCAGGTTCCATCCGCAGGGAGTCCGGCCGAGGTTTCCCATACGGCCCCGAACGATGTGAACAGGGTTCCCGAGATACCTAACGGGTATTCGGTACACCCGGCCACGTACCTACCGCATCACAGCCCACCCCTACGGTCAGCGCTGTCCACGGCCTCCAGTAGGCTACAAACACCAGAAACTACTTGCAACTCCTGGACAGAGAGCTAGGGTGAATAAGAAGTCGAGCGGGGTCATATTTTAGGGCCCAATGCATGGTAGTAGCTGTGTCTTAAATCACACATACAGATCTCAGTGCTTAAGGTCGGCTTCAATGAAACAACCCACCATGTACTCCTACATGGCCTCTCATCGATACCTTTACCAAATCGTGTTCACCACACCACTCTCATTACCGACATAATCATTTCACTCTAGCCCATCACCCAGATGAACCAGACCTGACACGACTCTAAGCATAGCAGGCATAGCAAGGTAGGAACAACACATACATATGGCTCAATCAACTCCTACACATGCTAGTGGGTTTCATCTAGTTACTGTGGCAATGACAGGTCATGCAGAGGAAATGGGTTCAACTACCGTAGCACACAGCAGTTTGAATCGCGTTGTCTTAATGTAGTAAAAGAGAGCAGGAGCGAGAACATGGGATTGTATCGATATGATCAAATGGTTGGTTGCTTGCCTGATGGTTCGATGCACTGATACGGTTCTTCGTTAGGGTAATCACGGTACTCCTCGGAGGCAGAACCTGTCGCAAAGAACACCGATACACAACCATCACCAAACAATGTGCAACAATATGATGCATGCATGAAACATGGCAATATGAGTGTGTTGGGCTAATGCAACTAAAACCAGAAGGGTTTGAACAAATTTGAATCAAAGATTCAAATTTCAAACTCAAACATGGCCTTTTAAAGTGCTTTTCCTTGTTCTGCTTAAAACATCAATTTAACCTGTTTGATCATGCATGAAAATAGTACAGATGGATAGATTGGATTTTTCTGATCATTTTTCATATATAATTTGTCCAATTTGGAGTTACAGAATAAAAGTTATGAGTTTTTGAAGTTTAAATTATATTCTGGAATTTCCTGATTTAAATTAAATCCAGAAAATCAATTACTGCGTCAGCCTGACGTCAGTGTGACGTCAGCAGGTCAACGGAACAGGTCTGGGTTAAACCTGACAGCGGGTCCCGCATGTCAGGGTGATTATTTTAATTAAAAATTAATTAAAACTAATCCTATTTAATTAACAGGGCTGGGTCCCACCTGTCATTGACTCAGGGGAGTCAACCAGGGCCCACCCATGGTCAAAGTCAAAGCCAGCGATGCCGGCGTTTAGCCACCGGCGAGCCCGACGCGGCGGCGGGAGTGGTTTTGGCCATTTCGGCCACCAAATGGGCCGCGGAAACCACCGGAGTGGAGCTGAGGACAAACCGCAGCTCTTGGCGGAGTCCGTTGGGGTCGGGGTGGCCGGAGTTGGCGCCGGCGACGACTTTGGCGGCCACCGGGGTTCGGTCGAAGATGAACTTGGCGCTAGAGGGGTCGGTGAGGCTCGTGGAGTGGCTAGCTAGGTGCTGCGGGACTCGGTGAGTAAGATGGACACCATCTTGTGGCCGGAGTGTGGCCGGAAGCACGTCGGCGACGAGATCCGCGGCGGTGCGGGCGTGTGATCCTCGTGCGGTGGCTACACGGCTCAGGAATGAGAGAGAGAGGGTCGGAGGAGTAGCTAGGCTCACAGCGCTCCCGTAGAGGCCACCGGCGAGGTCGGGGACGAGCTGAGGCGGCGACGGTGTTGAAGGGGATCTCCGGCGACGGTGAGCTCGGGCGAGGTCGGTGCGGCGGCTTCGGGGCACGCGAGCGCTCGGGGCTCGGCTAGCTCGAAGAAGTAGAGGACGGCGGAGCTTCTGGACAGGGTGGCGCGGCGTGGAGACGAGGGGAGCACGGCTACGGCGGCGGTGCGGCGACGGTGGCGTCGGCCATGGCGTGGGAGCGCGAGGGAGAGGAACTAGGGGCGAATGGAGGTGTCCAGGAGGGTCGGGGCGCGACGTGGAGCTCGTCCAGGCCATCAGGGCGGCGAGAGGGGGAGGCAGGGCGGCGTGCAGCTGCGTGGCGAGCTGCGGTGCCGCCGCCGAGCACCTTGGCTGCCTGCCTGGCAAGCCAAGCAGCTCGCTGGAGCGGTGGCCGGGCTGGGCCGGCCAGGTGGGCTGGCTGGTGGGCCTGTGGTGGCGCCAGGTAAGTTTTCCCTTTTTCTTTCTGTTTCTGTTCTTTTTTAATACTTCTGCAAATTTGTTGAATTAAATAAAATACTTGGGCAACTCCTAAAATCACCAAATTACTCCTGGTCCATAGTTGGATTATTTCCAACATGAAACATTTTAGTTTGGAGATATTTGAGCATTTAAATATTTTATATAATTTTAAATGCCCAAATTCAAATATTTATGATTTAATTCAAAAACCCTAAGATGGCCTAGGAAAATGTGCACCACTTTTGGCAGAGGTTCTGAACCAAGACAAAAATGATGGGCATTTTAGATGGGCATTTCAGGTTCATTGAAAAGTTTTTTAGTAACCCTAGTTGGTTTCAGAGGGGACTGGGGGTTCTGTCATCCCCATTTCAAGTTTCTGATGAAAAGTAGACATGATGCAACACTCTAATGCATGGCTAACTAGGATGTGACAGGCAAAGTCATACCAACATCAATCTCAAAACATAGTGGATACTAGGGATCAAGCCCCAACAAAACTAACTCGATTACATGATGAATCTCATCCAACTCCTCACTGACCAGTAAGCCTACGAATGAATTACTCACTCCCGGTGGGGAGCATCATGGAATTGTCGATGAAGGAGGGTTGATGATGATGAAGATCTAAGATCCCCCTCTCCGGAGCCCAAAACGGACTCCAGACCTGGCCTCCCAATGAAGAACAGGAGGTGACGGCGGCTCCGTATCGCAAAACGAGATAATTCTTCCTCCCTAGTTTTTTATGAAAAAATAGGTATTTATGGAGTTTGATTGAGGGTCTGGGGGGCCACCAGGTGGGCATAACCCACCTGGGCGCGCCTGAGGGGGGGGGGAGGGGCTGGTGGGTTGTGCTCACCCAGGCCCCCCCACTCCAGTTGTTCTTGGCTCAAGTATTTTTCTTTTATTGTATAAAAATTCTCCAAAAAGTTTCGTTCCAATCTGAGAACTTTTATTTCCGCACAAATACAACACCATGGTAGTTCTGCTGAAAACAACGTCAGTCCAGGTTAGTTTCACTCAAATCATGCAAATTAGAGTCCAAAGCAAGAGGAAAAGCGTTAGGAAAAGAAGATACGATGGAGACATATCGGTAAGATACCTGTATGATAGAACATGGTAACCAAGGCAGCGACATCATCCCCAATCCAATCCCAGGTTGCAAGGTAAAACTCCACATTGAAACCATCAGCGCGAGGTGATGTGTTTAGCTTCATATCCTTCAGAATCTGCAAGATCTCCTACTTATCTCGAATGGAATAAGTGAAATCATCTCATTGTATTAGAGGTTGAGTTGCAAGAAAAGTCCTAACCATATTGATGTTAGGAGAATAAAAGATGTATCTGGAATAGTTCACAGAAGTGTTAGCAATTTGACTTGGCTTCAAATGGATAACATCATTTTCATCCTTAATGGAAATAATAGTGTCCTTTTTTCTTTGCTTAAGAACAGATTGATGGAAAATTCTGGTATTTCTATCTCCATCCTTAGCCTAAGGTTTCTTTTCTCTTTGTTTATAAAACTGATTTAGCTTAGAGAGATTCTTCTCATACCTTATTGTAAGTGCGTTCTCTAGAGCATGATCTTGTTGGTGAAGAGGCTTTAGCTAAATCTGATTGATCTGTCCCTCAATGTCTTTTTAACTCCGGGTGAATATGTTTTTTCTTCCTAGACCATTTCTTTAATGACCCTGGAAGAGAGGAGGTCTTGGCCGGAAAAGAGGCTGACCTGGTACTATTCTAGGCTTCCTTTGCATGAGCATGGAAATCTTTCTCGAGCAGCCACCAATTCTCAAATTTAAAGGATTACATAGGTTTATAACACTAGCCCTCAGTGGGAATCAAGATAGGCACATGATCAATTAAGATGATTGGTAAATTAAGCACTTTTGTATTTGTATAAATGGAACACCAATCTGGATTAACTAAGCAATGATCTAAACGTTGATAGATTGGATTAGTCGTATGCTGCCTATTGCGCCAAGTGTAAACTAGACCACTATAACTAATGTCAAAGAACCCACATTTTTTTACCAAAGCACGAAAGGCAGACATGCAATAGTAATTTACATTTGCATTACACTTTTCAATATCATACATGATATCATTCAAGTCACCCATGCAGATAATAGGTTTGCCTAAATTATCATACACAAAATTAGCAACCTGATCCCAAATGGCCTTAGTTTGGCGGTGGTAAGGGTAACCATAGATGCAAACCAAACCATACTCAATACTCGAGGCCCTATGGACAACATTAGCTAAGATAGCATGAAAAGAAGCACTATAAATAGAAATTTGCAGCTCATCAGTCCACATGAGCCATAAAACACCCGACAATCCTCTCGAAGGAACAACAATACTTTTTGTGTTGTCAAAACGCTTCAACAGATCAGAAGAAGTAACTTTGGATGATTTTATTTCTAAAATAAAAACTACCGGAGCTTTAGTGGATCAGATGTGGTTTGCCAAGAACATCATACAGTCATTGCCGAGGCCTCAGTCCATGCCTCGACAATTCTAGGCAATTGCTTTCGTAGCGCCCAAGGCGCTTGATGCGACTTGGACTATGTCGGTATTTCTCCAAAGAGGAAGGGATGATGTAGCATAGCTACGGTAGGTATTTCCCTTACTAATGAGACCAAGGTAATCGAACCAGTAGGAGAACCACGCAACACCACGTAAACAGCTCATGCACACAAAGAACAAATACTTGCAACCCAACGTAAGAGAGGGGTTGTCAATCCTCACGAGTAAAAAGATAGGTAAAATTGTAGTAGATTGGATAAATAGATCTCACGGGAACGCGAGATAAAATAAATAAATAAGAGTTGCAGCAAGGTTTTTTTGGATTTTTGGATTAATAGATGTAAAAATAAAGAAAATAAAAATAGATTGCGAAGGCAAATATAAGAAAGAAGAGACCTGGGGGCCGTAGTTTTCACTAGTGGCTTCTCTCTCGAGAAATAGCAACGGTGGGTAAACAAATTACTGTTGGGCAATTGACAGAACTTCAAATAATCATGACGATATCGAGGCAATGATCATTATATAGGCATCACGTCTAAGATTAGTAGACCGACTCCTGCTTGCATCTACTACTATTACACCACACATCGACCGCTATCCAGCATGCATCTAGTGTATTAAGTTCATGGAGAAACAGAGTAATGCAATAAGAACGATGACATGATGTAGACAAGATCTATTTATGTAGAAGTAGACCCCATCTTGTTATCCTTAATACCAACAATACATACATGTCGTTTCCCCTTCTCTCACTAGGATGAAGCACCGTAGGATCGAAGCCATCACAAACCATCTCTTCCCATGGCAAGAAAAGTCGATCTAGTTGGCCTATCTAAACCAAAGATTCGAAGAAGAAATATGAGGCTATAAGTAACCATGCATATAAGAGATCAAAGAACTCAAATAACTTTCATGGATAAAAACGTAGATCTGATCATAAACTCAAAGTTCATCGGATCCCAACAAATGCACTGCAAAAAAGAGTTACATCAAATAGATCTCGAAGAGACCATTGTATTGAGAATTAAAAGAGAGAGAGGAATCCATCTAGCTACTAACTACGGACCCGTAGGTCTACAATGAACTACTCACGCATCATCGCAGAGGCACCAATGAGGATGATGAACCCCTCCGTCATGGTGTCTAGATTGGATCTGTGGTTTCTCGAACTTGCGGTAGCTGGAATTGATTTTGGTCAACTCCCCTAGGGTTTCTGGAATATTGGGGTATTTATATAGCAAAGAGGCGGTGCAGGAGTCCACTGAGGTGGGCACAACCCACCTGGGGCGCCCTGGTGGGTTGTTCCCCCCTCGGGGCACCCCCCCCAGGTGCTTCTCTGGCCCATATGGTGTCTACTGGTCCAAAAAAACCCACAAAAAGTTTCGCTGCATTTGGACTCCGTTTGATATTGATTTCCTATGATGTAAAAAACAAGCAGAAAATAATAACTGGCACTTGGCACTATGTCGATAGGTTAGGCTAAAAAATGATATAAAATGATTGTAAAACATCCAAGAATCATAATATAACACTATGGAACAATCAGAAATTATAGATACATTGGAGACCTATCAGCATCCCCAAGCTTAATTCTTGCTCGTCCTTGAGTAGGTAAATGATAAAAATAGAATTTTTGATGTGGAATGTTGCCTAACATGTTCATCACATATTCTTTCTTTTATAGCATGGACAATTGGACTTTTATATGTTTCAAAGCAATAGTCTAGTTTTGACATGATGACTTTAATACTCAAGCATATCAACAAGCAACCATGTCTTTCAAAATATCAACAGTAAAGCAAGTTATCCCTAACCCATTATGCTCAATCATTGATCCATTCATGAAACACACTCACATATTATCTACACCCAATGCTCAAGTACGATCATAGTGCCCCTTAGTTGGTGTGTTATAAGAGAAGATGGAGACTCAAGTAAAAATAAAAATTACATAAAGTAAATAGAAAGGCCCTTCGTGGAGGGAAGTAGGGATTTGTAGAGGTGCCAGAGCTCAAAGCAAAAAAGATCGAGATAAAACATTTTGGGTGGCATGCTTTTCCTGTCAACCAAAACAATCAAGTAGTTCCCAATACTTTCCATGCTAGATATATCATAGGCGATTCCCAAACAGAAAATAAAGTTTATTCCTTTTTCCACCATAATTTTACTTTCCATGGCTAACCGTATCCACGGGTGCCTTCCATACCAACACTTTCCAAGGAATTTATTATTTGACAACATAATGTAAATTCATTTTTCATTTTGGGACTGGGCATCCCTAATACCTTTGCCGTACTCTCGTGCAATGACAAGTGAATAAACACTCATCTTGAGTATAGCACATCTAGCATGGAAATATATCAGCGACCCCCTACCATTTCATGAGCGGTAAGAGCACACAAAAGAGAAATTTATTTTGAAAATCAGAGATGGCACATACAAATTTGCATAGGACGGAAAAAGAAAACCGCATATAGGTAGTTATAGTGGACCCATGTGGCAAAAACTGGTTTAAAGGATTTTGGATGCACAAGTAGTGATCATACTTAGTGCAAATGAAGGCTAGCAAAAGATTGAGATGCATCCAACCAAGAAACAAAAAATCTCATAAGCGAGTATTAAGCATAACTAACACCGAATAACGCACCACAAGTAGGATGTAATTTCATTGCATAACTATTGACTTTCGTGCTTACATAGGGAATCACAAACCTTAACACCAATATTCTTACTAAAGCATAATTACTCATCAACATGACTCACATATTATATCAACATACAAGGAATCAAGTTTATTTTTTCCAATGATCTTCGTGAAAGTTTTTGAAGGAAGTATGCCCTAGAGGCTATAATAATGTTGTTATTTTATATTTCCTTATTCATGATAAATGTTTATTATTCATGCTAGAATTGTATTGATCGACAACCCAAATACATGTGTGAATACATAGACAAACACTGTGTCCCTAGTGAGCCTCTACTTGACTAGCTCGTTGATCAAAGATGGTTAAGGTTTCCTAACCATGGACATGAGTTGTCATTTGATAACAGGATCACATCATTAGGAGAATGATGTGATGGGCAAGACCCATCCGTTAGCTTAGCATAATGATCGTTCAGTTTTATTGCTATCGCTTTCTTCATGTAAAATACATATTCCTTCAACTATGAGATTATCCAACTCCCGGACACCGGAGGAATACCTTGTGTGTTATCAAATGTCACAATGTAACTGGGTGATTATAAAGATGCTCTATAGGTTCCTTTGAAGGTGTTGGTTGGGTTGGCATAGATCGAGATTAGGATTTGTCACTCTGAGTATCAAAGAGGTAAAGCACATAGTATGCTTCAGAAATTATGGGAGAGTGAAGCAACATAAATACGATGGAGCTTTAACTTCAGGAATAACATTATATGATAGAGAATTGCATGATAACACCCTAATATACATCAGAACTGGTTTAGGAGTCTTCACAAGAGCACCAATTCAGTATCATAACATCAATATAAAACAACTCACTTGTGCATATTATTGATAAAAGGACAAAAGGAAATCACATTTGTGCAGCCAAGAATATGCTGTGCAGTAATGCATATAGAGGACCAAACTCATCGCAGCAATCTGATACAACACTATGATAGTTACCTAGTAAGCTTCATTTTTAGAAATTATCCTCCTGGTGATAGTGATAGTAGTTATATCCAAAAGGCTCTCAAATCAGTTGTAAATGACCATATCCATTGGGACAACATATGTACTAGATCAGGCACTGCACTGTACATTGCAAGGAGCTGCCTACAATACATGAAATTTATATAAGTTTACATACAAAAGCCGTGTAACTAGTGGAAGTCGTCAGGCTGTGTAAAATAACATTCTGTTGTATATATGGCTTATGTGACGGGTTTTCTTCTTTTTTGTTGTGCTTGATGGTGTAGACGTGTAACACCCACGATGCGGCTATATCTCCCACGTGTCGGAGCACGACTTAGAGGCATAACCACATTGTAGGCAATGTCGCAAGAGGGTTAATCTTTACACATCCCATGTACTGAATAAGAAAGAGGTACATAGTTGGCTTACAATCGCCACTTCACACAATAACATAAATATAGCATTACAATCATCCAGATACAATCAAAGTTTGACTACGGAACCAAAATAAAGACAACCCCAAATGCATAATGTCCCCGATCGCCCCAACTGGGCTCCACTACTGATCGTCTAGAAAGGAAACGTAGAATCGTCCTGAGTCGTTATCGAACTCCCACTTGAGCTCAGTCATATCTCCTGGAATGGTATCATCGGCACCTGCATCTAGTTTTGGAAGTAATCTGTGAGTCATGGGGACTCAGCAATCTCACACCCTCGCGATCAAGACTATTTAAGCTTATGGGTAGGTAAAAGGTATGTGAGGTGGAGCTGCAGCAAGCACTAGCATATATGGTGGCTAACATACGCAAATGGGAGCAAGAAGAGAAGGCAAAGCACGTCCAAGAATCTATGATCAAGAAGTGATCCTATAAATACTTACGATCAAGCATAACTCGAGACCGTGTTCTCTTCCCGGACTCCAACGAAAAGAGACCATCACGGCTACACACGCTGTTGATTCATTTTAATTAAGTTAAGATTCAGGTTTTCTACAACCAGACATTAACAAATTCCCATCTGCCCATAACCGCGGGCATGGCTTTAGAAAGTTCAAATCCCTGGAGGGGTGTCCCAACTTAGCCCATCACAAGCTCTCACGGTCAATGAAGGATATTACTTCTCCCAGGACGACCTGATCAGACTCAGAATCCTGGTTACAAGACATCTCGACAATGGTAAAACTAAACCAGCAAAGCCACCTGATGTGCCGACAAATCCCGATAGGAGTCGCACATATCTCGTTCTCAGGGCAACACCAGATGAGACTAGCTATGAGTAAAACCAACCCTCAAGTTTCCCCAAGGTGGCCCCGCAGGCAGCTTAGTTCGGACCAACACTCAGAGGAGCATGGCCCAGGGGGGTTTAAAATAAAGATGACCCTTGAGTCTGCGGAACCCAAGGGAAAAGGCTAGGTGGCAAAAGGTAAAACCAAGGTTGGGCCTTGCTGGAGGAGTTTTATTCAAGGTGAACTGTCAAGGGGTTCCCATTATAACCCAACCGTGTAAGGAACGCAAAATCAAGGAACATAACACCGGTATGACGGAAACTACGGCGGCAAGAGTGGAACAAAACACCAGGCATAAGGCCGAGCCTTCCACCCTTTACCAAGTATATAGGTGCGTTAAAGTAAACAAGATATAATAATGATATCCCAACAATAATCATCTTCCAACAAGGAACAAACTCCAAATTCACCCGTAACTAACAACGCTATAAGAGGGGCTGAGCAAAGCGGTAACATAGCCAAACAACGGTTTGCTAGGACAAGGTGGGTTATAGGTTTGACATGGCAATATGGGAGGCATGTTAAAGCATGTGGTAGGTATAGTAGTATAGGCATAACAATAGAGCAAGCAACTAGCAAGCAAAGATAGAAGTGATTTCAAGGGTATGGTCATCTTGCCTGCAAAGTTCTCCGAGTTGACGTAAGCTTGATCCTCGTAAGCGTACTCAACGGGTTCCTCGGTCACGTACTCGTCTCCCGGCTCTACCCAAATCAAGAACACAAACAAAGGGAACCACGATCAACCATGGTGCAATGCGCAAGCAACATGATGCAAAACATGGCATGATATGCGGGATGTAATATGCAATGCATATGCATGCTTTGGAAAGGAAAGATTGAACCAGGCCTCAACTTGGCAAACCAAGAGTGTCGCTGGAAAGATGAGTTGATTTTGGTCAAAAACGATATAAAGATCACCGGAATCGGATGCACGGTCTGGAAATGGCAAGCAAAACAATAATGGCACAAAACTGCGATTAACAGCATGATGCCATCTAGAATGCAACAAGAAACTAAGCTACTGCACTCTAACATAGAAACAAAGCACATGGAAGTGATCCACTCAAGATGCTTGACAAAATATAAACACTGAGCTATGGCTAATTCACACAATAGCAGGTTCAAACAAGCATGGAAAAAGTGCAAAAGATATCGGGTTCACAGACAGTGAAAATAACATGATGTCAGGATTTAACATCAGGAAGCAATTTTTAGAGCAAGATAACAACATGCTACAGGAACATATCATGGAAAATCAAGGCATGGAATGAAGCTACTCAAAGCATATAACAAAAGTCCCTTACTGACCATAAGCCAAAAGGGATCAGAAAATACAATGGCAATCATGTAAACATAGCAAGTTACATTAACATATTCAAACTTAGCAGAAATAAGGGCATGTCAAAAACAGAGTTATGTAGGCATGTTTACGAGCTCGATGCACTCACCACAAGGCATTGCATGACAAACTAAGCATACACCCAGCAAGAAGACATGACCAATAAGCTAACCATGGCAAGAACACCCTCATAGCATGCACGAATCAACTACAACAACCATGGCAAAATTGATTAACATGTAAAATATCTGCCAGGAACATTTTATAGCAAAAGTAGAGCAAGATTGAGTCATGCTAGGGTACTCCATAATTGCAAACAAAGACATGGATGGATAGAACATAAAAATATATCAAAATTATCCTTACTGAACATGCTCAGAAGAGGCATGAATCACTCTGTAGCAACATGAATACATGGCATAAAAATATCATCAGGGAAATGACTTAGAAGAATTCTAAGTCCCTGAAATCAGCAACATCGCGAGAGCTACTTTGCATGCTTGTGCTAGTCACCATAATGATCACAGAAATATGGCATACACCCCTGTAAGATGGCGTGGCATAGCCCAAAACACATGTAGGGCTCAAGTTCATAGTAGGCACACATTAAACATGGCAAAAATGACAAATGTCCATAATATGCTAAGAATCTGAAACTAACAATACATATCACTCTTGCAACAGCATTTAGGGCATCAAGATGAACGCAAATGAACACGGTGTAATGGAATGAAATGAAGTGCACATCCGGACGAACAATTTGATATGCTACACGCCCAAAATGGAGCCACGGATGCAAAGTTACGACATGATGAACATGCCTAAAAATACTGAAAAACTGGGGACTTAGATAAACGAAAGTCAACCCTCTCCCTCAGATCCAGATCTGGCACACGAACTGAGCTTCGACGGAACTTCTCAGCGGAGTTGATGGAGCGGTGGCTGAAGTTGAGGGGGAACGTCGCCGCAGTAGGGGACCCGGGGCGGCGCCGACAGGGGACGACGGCGGAGGTGGTTCTTTGGTGACCGACGCCGGCCGGGGACACGGGCGGCGAGGGGCTGGCGCGAGCCGGGCGAGCCGGCGAACTGCGGCGAAGGCGGAGCGGGGCGGCGCGGCTCCTCGCGCGGGCACGGGCGGCGGGGAGACGCAAGCTGGGGAGGGCCCGACCCAGGCTCGGGCGGGCCGACGGCAATGTGGGGCACGGCTCGCCACATGGCGGCGCGCTGAGCAAGGGGAAAACTAGGGTTAGTGTGGATTTTGCCCGAAATTTCGGAGGGGGAGTCCTATTTATACATAGAAGGAGCTAGGAGGCTCCAAACGGAGTGCGGTTTTCGTCCACGCGATCGCGGTCGAACGACCGAGATGATGGAGGGGGTTTAGCTGGGTTTTGGCCCACTTTGGAGAGGTGTTGGGCTGCAACACACATGATGCCTTTACGGTTCCTCGGTTAACCGTTGGAGTATCAAACAAAGTCCAAATGGTACGAAACTTGACAGGTGGTCTACCGGTAGTATACCAAGGCCGCTTGGCAAGTCACGGTCCAATCCGAGAACGTTTAACACCGCACACGAAAAGAGGCAAAAAGGGAACACCGGAGGACATAGGAGTGCCGGAATGCAAAATGGACAACGGGGAAAATGCTTGGATGCATGAGACGAACACGTATGCAAATGCGATGCACATGATGACATGATATGAGATGCATGACAAGACAAAATGCAAAACAAAGATGAAACCCAACAACGAGGAATATCATAACTTAGTGTCGAAAATGGCAAGCGTTGGAATACAAATATGGCAAGTTACATACGGGGCATTACAACACTCCACCACTATGAAAGGATCTCGTCCCGAGATCTAGGACTGGAAAAACTCCAGATATTCAAAACGAAGGTGGTCCTCGCGTTCCCAGGTGGCTTCACGGTCGGAACGATGTGACCACTTCACTTTCAGGAATTTGATAGACTTGTTGCGAGTCTTGCGTTTAGTTTCTTCAAGAATAGCAACGAGATGCTCATGATAAGACAGGTCTACTTGGAGATCAATCTCTTCGAAGTTGACGGTGCGGTCAAGAGGCTTGAAACACTTGCAAAGCTGAGACACATGAAACACGTCATGCACATTTGCAAAGTTGGATGGAAGCTCAAGTTGATAGGCGAGATCGCCTCTTTTGCAAATGATCTTGAAAGGGCCCACGTATCTAGGGGAAAGCTTCCCTTAGATACCGAAGCGACGAGTACCTTTCATTGGAGAGATGCGGAGGTAGACATGATCTCCGATCTCGAAAGCCAAGTCACGATGCTTGCTATCATAGTAACTCTTCTGGCGCGATTGCGCGGATTTGAGATTTTCACAAATGACTTTGCACATTTCTTCAGCTTCTGTGATCAAGTCATTGCCAAAAAGTTGGAGTTCACCAGTCTCTGACCAGTTAAGAGGAGTACGACACTTTCTGCCATAGAGAATCTCGAATGGGGCCTTGCCCGAACTCGCTTGGAAGCTGTTGTTGTTGGAGAATTCGGCATATGGAAGACAATCTTCCCACTTCATACTAAGAGAAATGACACATGCCCTGAGCATATCTTCAAGAATTTGATTAACCCGCTCGACTTGGCCACTAGTTTGAGGATGAACAGTTGTGCTGAAGCGAATGTTGGTGCCCATGGCCTTTTGAAAGCAGTCCCAGAACTTAGAGGTAAAGATGCTACCATGATTTGAAGATATCAACTACGAAATGCCGTGTAGAGGGAAAATCCTGCAGGTATATAGCTCTGCCAACTGAGCTGCTGTGATAGATTCTTTGATAGGAAGAAAATGAGCCACTTTAGTGAGATTGTCGATGACAACGAAGATAGCATCATTGCCACGCTTGGACTTGGGAAATCCAGTCACGAAGTCCATCTCAATATGATCAAACTTCCATTCTGGAATGGCAAGAGGTTGGTGGAGACCAGCTGGTCGTTGGTGTTCTGTTTTCACTCTTCTGCATACATCACATTCATTCATGAACTGAGCAATCTCGCGCTTCACTCGAGTCCACCAATACGACTTCTTGAGGTCATGGTACATCTTTGTACTTCCAGGGTGAATAGAGAGGAGTGAATTGTGAGCCTCGTTCATAATGACTTTACGATGGTCACCCTTAGGAACAATAATGCGATCCTCGAAGAAAATAGTATCCTTGTCATCAAGGCGATAGCACTTGTACTTGGGTTGGCTCTTGGCCATTCCAATCTTCAACTTCTTCACCATAGCATCAAGAAGTTGAGCCTCACGAATCTGATCTTCCAAAGTAGGAGAGACTTGGATGTTGGCAAGGAATCCTTGAGGAACAACTTGGAGATTAAGTTTGCGGAAAGCTTCACAAAGATCCGGTTGAAAGGGCTTGAGAATCAAACTGTTGCAATAAGCCTTCTTGCTCAAAGCGTCAGCAATTACATTGGCCTTTGAAAGGATCGATATGGTTGACTAGAGGGGGGGTGAATAGGAAACTAACAATTTTTAGCTTTTCTTTAGCATTTTAAACTTTGCATCAAAGTAGGTTGTCTAGATATGCAACTAGATGAGCAACCTATATGATGCAACACGAATAGGAACACAAGCAAGCAAGATATATGAAACAAATAAGCTACACAAGTAAAGGCACAAGATAACCAAGAGTGGAGACGGTGGAGACGAGGATGTGTTGCCGAAGTTCCTTCCCTTTGAGAGGAAGTACGTCTCCGTTGGAGCGGTGTGGGGGCACAATGCTCCCCAAGAAGCCACTAGGGCCACCGTAATCTCCTCACGCCCTCACACAATGCGAGATGTCGTGATTCCACTATTGGTGCCCTTTGAGGCGGCGACCGAACCTTTACAAACGAGGTTGGGGCAATCTCCACAACTCAATTGGAGGCTCCCAACGACACCACGAAGCTTCACCACAATGGACTATGGCTTCGCGGTGACCTCAACCATCTAGGATGCTCAAACACCCAAGGGTAACAAGATCCGCAAGGGATTAGTTGGGGGAATCAAATATCTCTTGGTGGAAGTGTAGATCGGGGCCTTCTCAACCACTCTCGAGCAAATCAACAAGTTTGGTTGGCTAGGGAGTGAGATCGGGTGAAAATGGAGCTTGGAGCAATAATGGAGCTTTAATGGTGGAAGAGGTGAGTCAACGGGGAAGAAGGAGACCCTTTATATAGTGTGTGGAAAAGATCCAACCGTTACCCACCAACCAGCCCGCGGCCAGCGGTACTACCGCGCCTGGCCAGCGGTACTACCGCAAGGCCGCGCGGTACTACTGCTTGCAACCAAGCGGTACTACCGCACGGCAGTGCGGTACTACCGTATCGTCCCACGGTACTGCCGCGACCCCAGCCAGGGAAACAGATGCAAGCTGGGGGCAGTACTTCCGCACGCGCGATACTACCGCGCCCCCAATGCGGTACTATCGTAAGGCAAAAGTCCCGTCCAGGGGGAAGGGCAACTTCCGTGCCTACTTCCGAAAAAAACGGAAGTAGCAAAAACTCGACACAGTAGTACTGCCGAGGGGCGGTACTACTGCCTGACCGCATAGCGTGGTACTACCGCACGGCGAAAGCGGTACTACCGTGGCAGGTGCAGATGTAAAAAATTACATCCGCTCCTACTACCGCAAAGGGGCGGCACTAGCCTGGTGTGCAGCGGTAGTGCGGCTCCAGGGGAGCGGTACTACCGTGAGCACCAACGGTACTACCGCGCCACCGCGCGGTACTACCGTGGATGCCCACCGTACTACCGTTGATCCAGGAGCAGTACTACTGCAACCACAACAGCAACCAGTCAAAGGAGGTAGGAAAAATGGAGGAAGCTCCAAGGAAGAAGGAGGGGATAAAAGGAGACGTGTACGTGATGATTCCACCCAAACCTTTCCAACGCGGACCCCCTCTTAATAGTACGGCTTTCCTACGACTCAAATCCACCAAAAAGAAACGTAGAAAAGACGTCGTCTTCGTCAGTCTTCGAGGGGGACCCAAATGCGTTGTCATCAATCACCAAAACACATAGGGATAAATATGTCCTTACAGCCTTTCCTAGAGTATATTCAATACTCGGATTATACTCTTGAATCATTTCGACACAACAAGTCTGCCTGAGGTTAAGGTTTGGCTGAGTGAAGATGTACTTGAGACTCTTATGATCAGTGAAGATGTCCACTTTTCTTCCCAACAAGAGATGTCTCCATGTTAAAAGAGCAAGGACAACTGCCGCCAACTCGAGGTCATGAGTGGGGTAGTTCTTTTTGTTGGGCTTCAACTGGCGAGAGGTATAGGCGACAACTTTCTTCTCTTGCATTAACACAACACCGAGACCTTGAAGGGAAGCATCACAGAAAACCTCAAATGGTTTGGATTCATCAGGAGGAGTCAGAACTGGAGCTGTGACTAACTTCTCTTTGAGGGTGTTGAAGGCGATGTCACATTCAGGCGTCCATACATACTTCACATGCTTCTGGAGAATGTTGGAAAGAGGCTTCACGATCTTAGAGAAATTCTCAATGAACCTTCGACAATAGCTTGCGAGCCCAAGGAAGCTGCGGAGTTGCTTCACATTCTGAGGCGGTTCCCAATTCACAATTGCAGACACCTTCTCAGGATTAACAGCTTGTAACACCCTCGATGCGGCTATATCTCCCACGTGTCGAAGCACGACTTAGAGGCATAACCGCATTGAAAGCATTGTCGCAAGTGAGGTAATCTTCACACAACCCATCTAATACATAAGGGAAAAGATACATAGTTGGCTTACAATCGCCACTTCACACAAATACATGAATAAAGCATTACATCAACCAGATACAATCAAGGTCCGACTACGGAACCGAAATAAAAGAAGACTATCCCAAATGCTACACAGATCCCCAATCGACCCCAACTGGGCTCCACTACTGATCGACTAGAACGAAACAACACAAAGGACAAGATCTTCAACGAGCTCCTCCTTGAGCTCGGTTGCGTCATCTGCACGGTATCCTCGGCTCCTGCAAGTTGGTTTTGGAAGTATCTCTGAGTCACGGGGACTCAGCAATCTCACACCCTCGCGATCAAGAATATTTAAGATTATGGGTAAGGCAAAGTTATGAGGTGGAGCTGCAGCAAGCGACTAGCATATATGGTGGCTAACATACGCAAAAGAGAGCGAGAAGAGAAGGCAAGGCACGATCGATAAACTATGATCAAGAAGTGATCCTAGAACAAACTACGTCAAGCATAACTCCAACACCGTGTTCACTTCCCGGACTCCGCCGAGAAGAGACCATCATGGTAACACACGCGTTTGATGTATTTTAATTAAGATCAAGTTCAGGTTTTCTACAACCGGACATTAACAAATTCCCATCTGCCCATAACCGCGGGCACGGCTTTCGAAAGTTCAATTCCTTGCAGAGGTGTCCCAACTTAGCCCATCACAAGCTCTCACGGTCAACGAAGGATATTCTTCTAGCGGGAAGACCCGATCAGGCTCGGAATCCCGATTACAAGACATCCTCGACAATGGTAAAACAAGTCCAGCAAGACCACCCGATGCGCCGACATCCTGATAGGAGCTGCACGTATCTCGTTCTCAGGGCAACACCAGATAAGCAATCCGTACAACTAAAACCAGCCCTCGAGTTTCCCCGAGGTGGCGCTGCAAGGGGCTCTAGTTTGGACCAACACTTAGAAAAGCACTGGCCCGGGGGGGTTAAAATAAAGATGACCCTCGGGATGCGCGACTGCCAAGGGAAAAGGCTAGGAAGCGGAAGGTAAAACCAAGGTTGGGCCTTGCTGGAGGAGTTTTATTCAAGGCGAACTGTCAAGGGGTTCCCATTATAACCCAACCGCGTGAGGAACGCAAAATCCGGGAACATAACACCGATATGATGGAAACTAGGGCGGCAAGAGTGGAACAAAACACCAGGCATAAGGCCGAGCCTTCCACCCTTTACCAATTATATAGATGCATTAATTAAATAAGAGATATTTTGCTATCCCAACATATAAACATGTTCCAACAAGGAACAACATAGCCATGTTCCAACAAGGAACAAACTTCAATCTTCACTTGCAACTAACAATGCTATAAGAGGGGCTGAGCAAAGCGGTAACATAGCCAAACAACAGTTTGATAGGACAAGGTGGGTTAGAGGCTTGGCTTAAAAATATGGGAGGCATGATAAGCAAGTGGTAGGTATCGCAGCATAGGCATAGCAAAAGAGCGAGCATCTAGCAAGCAAAGATAGACGTGATTTCGAGGGTATGGTCATCTTGCCTGAAATCCCGCAAGGAAGAAGAACCAACCCATGAAGAAGACAAACGGACATAGATGAACGGGTCCTCACAAATGCGACGTTATTGGAACCAACCCGGAGAAGCAAACACCGGAAAGAAGCACACAACATAGTAAACAACCAACACATGAACATGATATGATATGCGGGGTGCGGTATGTGATGCATATGCATGATTGGCAAAGGAATGATTGAACCTGGCCTCAACATGGAAATCCAAGAGTTTCACTGGAAAGGTGGGGTGATTTCCATTGAAATCGATATAAAGATCACCGGAATCGGATGCACGATTTGGAAATGGCGAGCAAAACAAATATGGCACCGGTCTGCGAGAAACACCAAGTAGCCATCTAAATGCATCAAAATAAATATGCTACAACACTCAAACATGACAACAAAATACATGGAAGGGATCCCCTCATGATGCTTGACAAAAGATGAACACTGAGCTACGGCTAATTCATCCATTAACAAGTTCAAACAAGCATGGCAAAAGTGCAAACGATAACAAGTTTCAGACTTAGTGAAATAACAACATGTCAGGAATTTATCACCAGGAAGTACACTTTAGAGCATGAAAATTATATGCTACAGGAACATATCATGGCAAAGCAAGGCATGGCATGAAGCTACTCAAAGCACTTAACAAAAGTCCCTTAGTGACCTTGAGCCAAAAGGGATCAGAAAATACAATGGGAAGCATGTGAACATGGCAAAAACATAAACAGATTCAGACTTGGTGAAAAACTGGAGCATGCAAAACAGATTAGCAAGTAGGCATATTGACGAGCTCGATGCACTCACTACAGAGCATGGCATGAAAAACTAAGCATACACCCATCAAGAATACATGACATAGAAGCTAGGCATGGCAAGAACAACAACATAGCATGCACGGATCAATAGCAACATCCTCGGCAAAATCGCTAACAAGTCAACAATCTGCCAGGATTCACGAAATAGCAAAAGTAGAGCTCGATTGACTCAAGCTAGGTTGCTCCATAAATGCAAACAAAGACATGAATGGATAGAGCACCACAATGTTAACAAACCATCCTTACTGATCATCCTCAAAAGAGGCACGGATCACTAGGAAACAATATGAACATATGGCATAACGACAAATTCTAAGTCCCTGAAATCAGCATTACCGATTACGCTACTTTGCAAGCTTGTTCTAGTCACCACACATATCACAAAAATGCATGGAAAGCACCTCTATAAAGATGGCGTGGCATATAACAAAACACATGTAGAGCTCAGGGTCATAGCATGCACACATTAATCATGGCACAAATGACAAAATGCCATTTGCTGAAACAGACCTAACAAAATACTCACATAGACCTCTTCCAACAACATTTTGGGCATCAATATGAGCGCAAATGAAAATGATTCAGTGAGATTAAATGATGTACTTGTCGAGACGAACATTTTGATATGCTAGACGCTCAAAACAGAGCCACGGATGATGAATTATGATGCGATGAATAAGGGCACATGAATCTAGAAATTTCGGGGACTTGGTGAAATTTTACCTCCGCGAAAAGTCAACGCGGGACGGAGGGATCCGGGACGCGGGGGCGTTGTTTGGTTCGTCTCCTGGTGGATCTCATCCACCCGGAGCAGATCCGGCCGGAGTTGAATCCGGCGAACTCGAGGCCGTCTCCGGCGAGGCGAGGAGCGGGGCGGCACACTCCGGCGAGGGTCGACACGAGCTCCTTGCAGGCATGGCGCGGGGGCGGCACCGGTGAAGAGGCGGCGGCGAGCGGCGGCGCGGTTGCCACCGAAGGCGAGGCAGCGGGGTGGCGAAGAGGCGGCGGCGCCGACGATGGACGGCGGCGGCAGGGCGGCGCGCTGCAGGCGGCGGGGATGGATGGCGCGCGGCGGGGCGCTCGGGATGGAGGCGGCGGCGAGATGGAGAGGCGCGGGCGGCGCTCCGGCGCCGACGGGCGGTGCATGCGCCGGCGAGGAACGGCAGCAGGCGGCGCGCGGGAGGGAGCGAGCGCTCGGGCCTGGTCGGCTCGGGCGGGCCGGCCCTGGGCCCCGCGGGCCGGCGGCGGGCGCGGTGGAGAGACAGGGAGGCGGCTGGCTGAGGTGGCGGCGCCTGGTTGGTTCGGGCGGTGGAGGAGGCGACGTGGCACGCCCTGATTCGTCGGGGTGACGCGTCCGGCGGACATGTCCGGTGCGGGATGGACGTGTCCAAGGGCGCGAGGAGGGAGATGGCTAGGGTTTGGACTGCGTGAAAATTCAGGGAGAGCCACATATATATAGGTAGAGGGAGCTAGGAGAGTCCAAATGAGGTGCGGTTTTCGTCCACGCGATCGTGATCGAACGACCGAGATGATGGAGGAGGTTTAGGTGGGTTTTGGGCTACTTTGGAAGGGTGTTGGGCTGCAACACACACGAGGCCTTTTCGGTTCCTCGGTTAACCGTTGGAGTATCAAACGAAGTCCAAATGGCACGAAACTTGACAGGCGGTCTACAAGTAGTAAACCGAGGCCGCATGACAAGTCTCGGTCCAATCCAAAAACGTTTAACACCCGCACATGAAAAGAGGTAGAAAGGGACACCGGGTGACATAGGAGCGCCGGAATGCAAAACGGACAACGGGGAAAATGCTCGGATTCATGAGACAAACATGTATGCAAAAGAAATGCACATGATGACATGATATGCAATGCATGACACGCAAGCAATGACAAGGCAACAATAGCGAATAACTAGAGGACACCTAGCACATCGGTCTCGGGGCGTTACAGCTATGCCCTTGGCGGAGATGATATGCCCAAGGTAGAGAACCTCATCGAGCCAAAACTAGCACTTTGAAAACTTCGCATAGAACTAATGTTCTCTGAGTTTATCCAGCACCAATCTCAAGTGCTTGGCATGATCCTCCTTGTTCTTGGAAAAGACCAGAATGTCATCGAGATAGACCAAAACAAAGTCATTTGTGTAATGGTTGAAGATGAAGTTCATCATGCGAGAGAATGTTGGAGGAGCGTTGACAAGGCCGAAAGACATGACAGTGTATTCATAGGAACCATAGCTTGTTCTGAATGTTGTCTTGGGGATGTCTTGTTCACGAATGCGAATCTGATGACAGCCCATACGGAGGTCAAGCTTGGAGAATAATTGAGCACCTTTGAGTTGTTCGAAAAGCTCATTGATGTTGGGAAGTGGGTACTTGTTCTTTATGGTCTTCTTGTTCAATGCACGGTAGTCGACACAAAGTCGGTCCATTCCATCCTTCTTCTTGACAAAAAGAACACCACAACCCCATGGAGAAGAACTTGGTCGGATGAGACCCATACGCACTTGAATATCGAGTTGTTTCTTCAGCTCCTTCAACTCTTCTGGTCCAAGCTTGTAAGGACGTTTGCAAACAGGTTCCGTGCCAGGCTCAAGATCGATGACGAATTCAACTGGCCGGTGAGGAGGCATTCCTGGAAGCTCTTCTGGAAAGACGTCTTGTTATTCACAAACGAGTAGAATCTGAGAGATGGCATCCAACTCTCCCTTATCATTGAGAGAAAACAGTCGAATGGTATCATCACGAGCGGCAAAGACGATCACATCCTCAGACGAGTGTGTCAATTGAATCTGCCTGGCAGCACAATCAAGCTGAGCTTTGTGCTTAGAAAGCCAGTCTATGCTGAGAATTAGATCAATATCCGAGTCACCAAGGACCATAGGAGAAGACAAAAACTTATAGTCGCCCATCATGATAGTAACATCCGGGACCATCGTGGTAGCCCTCATAGACTTGGCTGTAGAAACCACTCCCATAGGTTTTTCCAACATTTCCGAAACGAAGTCATGCTTTGAAACAAATGATCTTGACATCAAATAATGCGATGCACCAGTATCGAAAAGGACTTTTGTAGGAGTAGAGTTAACTGGAAAGTTACCCATGATCACTTCTGATGAGTCCTCTGCCAGAGCTGCGTACACCATGTTGACCATGGCAAACTTGGGATTATGGTTGACCACTGTGGTGCTGGCGGATCTCACAGGAGGAGGAGGAAGACGCCTATGGTTGAAGAATTTGTTGGCATAGTGACCCTTCTGCTGACACTTGTTGCACGTGACCTCTGAAAGCGGACGATGATGCGGAGCACTTGATCTTGGAGCATGAGACGAAGTCTTGTTCTGAAAGCCTGGGTTGGGTGGGTTGGAAGATCCATTGCCACCTTTGCTCTTCTGCTGATAAGGCTGACAGAACGGAGGAGGAGGAGGCAACCAATACTTTTGCTGCTTAGTTGTCACTTGAGTTGAGGAAGAAGGAGTTGCATCCCCGACTGTCTTCTTGGAAGCATCGCACTTGAGCTGAGCAGTCTCTTGCTTCAGTGCCAAATTGTAGAATTCATCATACTTTCTCGGTTCAAAAAGCACAAGGGCTAGTTGCAGATCTTCTATGAGGCCACCTCTGAACTGATAAATCAAGCTCTTCTCGTCAGGGACGTCTTGCTTAGCGAAACGAGAGAGCTTCTAGAACATGATGTTGTATTGGTAAACAGACAAGCTGCCTTGCTTCAGATTGCAGAACTCCTCACGCTTGCTCTCAACAACACTCTGAGGAATGTGGTGAGCTTTGAAGTCTTGGTGGAATTCATCCCAGGTAATCACACGACCTCCTCTGGAATCTTTGTATTGATGATACCACTCTGCAGCTTGGTCTTTGAGTTGGAACGAAGCAAACTTGACAAAGTCCTCAGGCCTGACGTTGCTGCACTCGAAATGTTTGCAGATATCCACGAGCCAATCATCAGCGTCTGTGGCCTGGACACAGTTACTGAAGGTCTTTAGCTGGTTTGCGAGGACCTGGTTGAGTGTATCAAACTGATTTTGATTGTTGCCATTGCCTTGATTTCCTTGGTTGCGCTCTTGCAACAGTTGCATAATCAACTGCGTGTTGGCGTTGGTAGCGGCCATCACAGCTTGCCATGCCTCCGGAGGTGGAGGTGGTGGTGGCGGATCCGGATTCAGACGTGTTGGAGGAACCATCCTGAAGAGGGTGACATCCGTTAGCATCTTGAAAGACATATATTCAAGCTGAATCAAATGGATCAAAATTGCAACATATAGCCTTAACATCCAAACAAAATGAACGAATGAATTCCAAATTAAATGGTCACACTTCCATAAATTGAGAAGTCACTCAGAGAGGTAGATGAATAAAACAACAAGGTACGTACAAGAACAAATACTTGGTAAGGATTACCCAATCACAAACCAAATATCTGCGGAAGAAATACTAGAGCTACATGAATTCCCACCTATGAAACTCCCGAAATTTTCCCGGTTATGCAACCAGGTGTTCAGGATACAAGGGAAGCATAATATCTCACCCAAAACTAGCAAATCCTACATCCAGCTATATCCATCCTTCAACACATAACCAAGAAACCTTCGAAAATCATTTACCTCAACCTTCGAAAAGCATCTGTTATACGAGTTATGGCAATACTCCCGAACTCCCGCCCCAGTACTGGGTGGCGTCGAGGTTATCTCACCAACAACTGCATAAAAGAGATTTTCGATGTCGGCGAAACTCAGGTATTCCAGAACTGCAATGATAAAATTGTAACGACAACACCTCAGAGCTCAACTCCCCGGGACACTTCCACAACCCCTAAATGTCAGGAGGCACCAAGAACAATGTTCTCGTCACAAAACCATCGGAACGATTCCAAGATACCTGCGTGATCCTAAATTTTTTTTTGTGAAATTTGAGAAGAGAAGAGTCAAAACTCTATGTCAGGATACCTCACGAGAGAGACGAAGGGACTAAAGAGTAAAAACAATCCTACTCTCCGATATATATAATCCTAAAGGACTCAAAACATTTTTCTAGACTCAACAACGCCAACGATTTGATCAAGGAGGGGGCTCCTAAGTCGGGGAAGGCTCTGATTACCAACTTTTAACACCCACGATGCGGCTATATCTCCCACATGTCGGAGCACGACTTAGAGGCATAACCGCATTGTAGGCAATGTCGCAAGAGGGGTAATCTTTACACATCCCATGTACTAAATACGAAAGAGGTACATAGTTGGCTTACAATCGCCACTTCACACAATAACATAAATATAGCATTACAATCATCCAGATACAATCAAGGTCCAACTACGGAACGAAAATAAAGACAACCCCAAATGCATAATGTCCTCGATCGCCCCAACTGGGCTCCACTACTGATCGTCTGGAAAGGAAACGCAGTATCGTCCCGAGTCCTCATCAAACTCCCACTTGAGCTCAGTCGTATCTCCTGGAACAGTATCATCGGCACCTGCATCTGGTTTTGGAAGTAATCTGTGAGTCACAGGGACTCAGCAATCTCACACCCTCGCGATCAAGACTATTTAAGCTTATGGGTAGGTAAAAGGTATGTGAGGTGGAGCTGCAGCAAGCACTAGCATATATGGTGGCTAACATATGCAAATGGGAGCGAGAAGAGAAGGCAAAGCACGTTCAAGAATCTATGATCAAGAAGTGATCCTAGAAATACTTACGATCAAGCATAACTTGAGACCGTGTTCTCTTCCCGGACTCCGCCGAAAAGAGACCATCATGGCTACACACGCTGTTGATTCATTTTAATTAAGTTAAGATTCAGGTTTTCTACAACCGGACATTAACAAATTCGATCTGTCCATAACCGCGAGCACGGCTTTCAAAAGTTCAAATCCCTGCAGGGGTGTTGTTGGGGATATTACTATCAGCTAAAACCCGCCCAGGAGGGGCAGGGTCAGCCTTAATGGCGGGTTACGTAAGAAGCCCAATATATAGTCAAGATGATAGTTTATTAGTATATATAGAAAGCACAAAGGCTTCGGGCTGGCTTAAGGCCCGTTATTATAAACCGCCATATGAGCGGAGAGAGTTGTAAAGAAAGGCATGTAAAGGAAGTCACCGAGCTGAACACGATTATGAGCCGGCCGGGACTCTGTAAGCCACCAGGCGTCAACCCGTGTATATAAGGGGGATGACCCGGTGGTGGCTTAAGGGAAGAAAACAATCAAGTCGATCACCAAGCCGGCGAGTTGAGCCTCTTGGAGATCGAAACCTCAGCAATACCAATCCCAACTAGACGTAGGCTTTTACCTTCATCGTAAGGGGCCGAACTAGTATAAAATCCTCTCTCGTGTCCTTTGTACCGATTAACCCCTTTAAGCTTCCTAGTGTGATGGCCCTACGACTAAGTCCTTGCTCTAGGACATCCGCCGTGACAATTCCATGATAGTTGGCGCCCACCATGGGGCCAGCACATGGTGGATTTGAGTTCTTGAAGGGCAACTTCGAAGGGCTCAAGGGATACGTTGTGGGCCGGATGACCAAGAGTCGTCGCGGCAAGATCTACATCAACGACGAAGGCTGGGGCCCCGAGGCTGGCTCAATGGAGTACGGGTACCAGGTCCCCTTCTGCGGAATTCACATCTTCATCGGTCGGATCAGCGAGTCAGGCCCTGGGCCGGATGTCCACACCGACCTCATCGAAACGGCTCAGCGCGCCGGGTCCTCCCATGTTCAATCTGTCGTGAAGCATGCCTTCGTAGGCAGCATCCACGGCGGTGAATACTCCGAAGGATCGATGGAGGGAGGAGAGACGGCCATCTGCTCTGATACTGCATCCTCAACTTGTGAGACGGACTCGTTGTACCAACTGCAAGATGGCATGCTCGGGGGCTGTTCCGATGGTAGCAGTATTCCGGACCCCCTTGAGCCGCCGAATTGGGCCGGAGTCTTCATGGCAGGGACACAGCCCGGGCAAAACTCCACCGCAGTGACAGCGGCGGCCACCGGGTCAGCAGCTGCTGGGTCAGGAGACCCCGCACGCCCTCCAGCTCAGGTTTTCATGGACCTCATGGATAAACTGACGACTCTGTTAACTGCTGCGGTAGAGCCGGCGGATAAAGCCCAACATGACGCGGAAGTGGCACGCATGCGGAAGGAGATGGTGCAAGCTATGGAAAATCTAGCCGCGGAGGAAACCCGGATGGCAGCAGAGAGAGCAGCTTTGGATGCTCGTGCTCAGCAACTTCAAGGAGAAACCTTCTGGCTCTCGGTAGATCTTAATGCATCAAACGAAGTCAGGAGGAGGAGGCGTCAGAAAACTCAGTCGCGTCTGCCTCTAACGCTGGATCTGAGGAATCTGTTCCATACACCCGGAGCTGGAGGGAGCAACCTGCCAGAGGCAAACCGGGCCACGACGCCCGGTGCACCAGTTCAGCACCGCACCATGGAGCCGCCGTGCATGAATACAGCTCCTCATTATATAGCAACGCCCTCGGGTCACTTTTCCAACCCCATGGAGAACCTCATTACGACGTCGGCTCATTTGGCAGCTCTCCCAATGGAAGGCGACTCGCCAGCAGCAATTGAAACCTGGAGGGTAAGAGAACTGCTTCAGACAGCTTTGGCCCAGCAGGATGCATACTCCTACTGTCAAGACAGGATTCATTCAACTCCTCGCCCAAGCCGGAGCCCGAGTTACAGTAGGCACATGGAGTCTATAGAGATGTCAAGTAATGCTCAACGCCACAAACGGCCATATAGGCATGAGCCAGTGCGATCTGGAGCCCTTATCTTAACAGATCAGGAGAGGATTCGTCAAGAGGCAGAACGGGCGGCTCAGATAGCAGCAGAGCAGGCAGCTCACCAAACCTTTCCGACTTATCCAGCAACCTCGGTTGAGGCAAGAGTGGTTACAAGAACCGGAGGCGTACCTTTCCTAGTCCCGGCCATACGCAATGAGCGGTTGCCCAAGGATTTCAAGGGACCTCGTAAGGTACCTTACTTGGATTGAGAGTTATGAGATGGCTATGGAGTTGTTGGAGGTTACTGATGGTGCAATGGCCAAGTACTCCACCATGATGTTGGATGGAACGGCTCGGACCTGGTTGAAAGGATTACCATCCAATTCCATCGGCTCATGGGCAGAGTTGAAGGCACAGTTCATCCAAAACTTTAAAGACACATGTAAGTAGCCAATGTCAACTGTGGACCTGACCAATTGCAAGCAAGAGGATGGAGAATCTACAACCCATTGGGTGCGCCGGGTCAAGGAGATAATACATTCGTCTGATAAAATGGATGCCGGCTCAGCAGTTTTGATGTTGGAGAAAAACTGCCATTTTGAACCTTTGAAGCAGAAGTTGGGGTGGCTTAAACGAGACTGTAATGACATGGGAACGTTGATGGCGGCTCTTGTCAAGTATGCCGATTCTGATACCACTAAAGACCCGGCGTCTAATGAAGAAAATGCAACGAAGGGGAAGAAGAACGGCAATGGCAAGGGTCGCCAGCATAACCCGGTGAATCAAGGAGGTAATAAGCGTAAGGCTGATGAGTTTGTTGCTAATACTAATGCGCAGGGTGGTAATCAGCGGCGCAAGGGCAGGCAGCCCCCTCGATCGGGCGGGTCAGGCCCCACCCTTGAGGAGCTGTTGAATGAACCTTGTCCAAGATACGGCACCAGGGAGAAGCCAGCTACCCACTTGTGGAAGGATTGCACGATCATGAAGGCGTTTAAAAATTCAAATGCATTTGATGGGGGTCACGGTCCGGGTGGCGGCTCAGGCGGCTTTCAGGCCCCGGGCGCCGGTTCAAGCGGAGGAGGTTTTCATGGTCATCCTGGTCACCAGGGAGGATATAATCAGCAACACAGCCAAGGGAATCAATAGTAGCAACAATCCGGCTATCAGAGCAACCCGAAGCAGTTGAGTAGTGGACAGTATCATGTCTTCACTACCAGTTTATGTAAGAGAGACCAGAAACTCCACAAGAGGGCCGTCAATGCCGTTGAGCCGGCAGTTCCACGTTATTTATGTTGGTCGGAGCAGCCCATTGTATGGAGCAGAGAGGACCACCCGCCCCGGGTTGATAATCCGGGTCACTTGGCGTTAGTAGTGGCACCTCAGGTTGGTGGGTATAAGTTTACCAAAGTACTCATGGATGCAGGCAGCAGCATCAACATCCTTTATTATGAGACGTTTCGCCGGATGGGATTGACGGACAAGAATCTTAAACAATCCAACACTGATTTTCATGGTGTGATTCTTGGTAAATCGGCATACCCAGTTGGTAAGATCAAGCTGGAAGTAGCCTTTGGAGATGAATATGACTTCAGAGCAGAAAAATTAACCTTTGAAGTGGTTAAGATCAAAAGCCCATATCATGCTCTGTTTGGGCGGCCGGCTTATGCCAACTTCATGGCTCGTCCGTGTTACGTGTATTTGCAGCTCAAGATGCCGGGTCACAAGGGCACCATTACAGTCCATGGGAGCCGGAAGATAGCCTTGGAATGTGAAGAAGGGGATGCAGCCTATGCTGAATCTATTTGTGCGACAGAGGAGTTGAAATTCTACAAGGATCATGTTGACCCAGTGGACATGATGTCATTAAAGAAACCTACAATAGAGCATGAGCCGGAGTTAAAGTTCAAGTCAGCTGATGACACTAAGATGATTGACTTTGTGCCCGGCGATTCATCCAAACAGTTCATCATCAGTGCTAACTTGCATCCGAAATAGGAAAGCACGCTCATCGAGTTCATCCGTGAGAACCGAGACATCTTTGCATGGAAACCTTCAGACATGCCGGGTGTCCCGAGGGAACTCGCTGAGCAAACTCTTAATATTGATCCAAAGTTCAAACCTATCAGACAGTTTCTTCGGCGGTTCAATGAAGAAAGGCGCAAGGCCATTGGAGAAGAGGTGGCCTGGCTCTTGGCGGCCGGGTCCATTGTGGAGGTCTTTCACCCAGAATGGTTAGCTAACCCGGTGCTCGTGCTAAAAAAGAACGGCACCTGGCGTATGTGTGTGGATTACAAAGATTTAAACAAGGTCTGTCCGGCTGATCCGTTTGCTCTTCCCCGTATTGATCAGATCATTGATGCTACGACGGGTTGCGCGCGGTTGAGTTTCTTAGATGCTTACTCTGGGTATCATCAGATTAAGATGGCAGTCAAGGATCAAGAGAAAGCATCGTTTATAACACCTTTTGGGGCGTTCTGCTATGTGTCTATGCCTTTTGGGTCAAGAGTGCTCAGGCGACTTACCAACGGTGTGTGCAGAATTGTCTTTATGATCAAATTGGGCGCAATATTCATGCCTATGTGGATGATATAGTGGTGAAGTCCAGAGAAGAGGAGACCTTGGTCACAGACCTAAAAGAGACTTTTGATAATCTTCGGGTTTACAAGATGATGCTTAACCCGGCCAAGTGTGTTTTTGGAGTACCAGCCGGCAAACTCTTGGGCTTTCTGGTGTCTAACTGAGGTATTGAAGCTAACCCGGAGAAGATCAAGGCAATTACATCTGTGGCCAAGCCAACCTGCGTCAATGATGTTCAACGACTGGAGGGTCGTGCGGCTGCTTTGAGCCGGTTCATAAGCCGGTTAGGGGAAAATGCTATGCCTCTGTATCAGTTGATGAAGAAAATGGATGTGTTTGTTTGGAGTGATGCTGCGAACACTGCTTTTGAGGATTTGAAGGCACAACTGGTTGAGCCGCCGGTCCTAGCTGCTCCAATTGAGAAAGAGCCGCCTTTATTATACGTAGCTGCCAACTCACGGGCTGTCAGTGTGGCTATGGTGGTAGAGCGCAAGGAGGCTGGCAAAGAGCATCCGGTTCAGCGGCCGGTTTATTATGTCAGTGAAGTGTTAATTGAGTCTAGGAAACGATATCCACATTGGCAGAAGCTTGTTTATGGGGTGTTCATGGCAAGCCGGAAGCTTAAGCATTACTTTCAGGGACATCCAATCACTATGGTTAGCTCTGCTCCTTTGGGAGACACTATTCAAAACAGAGAAGCTACAGGGCGAGTTGCCAAGTGGGCAATTGAGCTTGGGTCTCATGGGATGAAGTATGTTCCACGCACTGCGATTAAGTCTCAAGCTTTGGTTGACTTCATCAATGACTGGACAGAGATGCAGATGCCAGAAGAAAAGCCGGACAACACATATTGCACTATTCATTTTGATGGGTCCAGGCAATTGGAAGGCTCGGGGGCTGGAGTTGTATTAACTTCCCCACGAGGTGATAAATATTGCTATGTGTTACGATTGATGTTCTCGTGCACTAATAACGCAGCAGAGTATGAAGCATTGCTCCATGGTCTTCGAGTGGCAAAGGATATGAGCTTGAGCCGGGTTAGATGTCTTGGTAATTCAGATCTAGTGGCTCAACAGGTGTCTGGCAAGTGGGATTCCAAAGACCCTCTCATGGCGGCTTATCGCCGAGAGGTCGATGCGGTTGCAGGATATTTTAAAGGTTATCAGGTGGAACACATTGACCGTCGAGAAAACGAAGCAGCTGATGCTTTAAGCCGGCTGGGGTCTCAACGTAATCCGGTACCACCCAACACCTTTTTAGATGTTTTGCATCACCCCTCTGTCAAGTTGCCCATAGAAGAAGATTTAGTTGTTCCTGACCCGGAGGCGCAGTTGGTGGCGGCTCTTCATGTCATCCCAGATTGGACGGTGTCGTTTTTGTCTTACATGACCCGGGGAGAATTGCCAGCGGATGAGACCCTAGCTCGACAGATAACCCGGCGGTCTAAGTCTATGACGATTTCGGATGGAGAGTTATTTCATCGCAGTGTTTCCGGAGCATTTCAAAGATGTGTCTCCCCCGAAGATGGTCAAGAAATCCTTCGTCAGATCCATGAAGGCGATTGTGGTCATCACGCCGGGTCAAAATCCTTAGTGGCCAAGGAGTTTCGTCACGGTTTTTACTGGTTGACGGCTCACGCTGATGTGGAAGATCTGGTCAGTAGATGTGATGGTTGTCAGAAATTCGCACGACGAGCGCATGTGCCGGCTCAAGAGCTCCGGATGATTCCAATAACTTGGCCGTTTGCAGTCTGGGGGCTTGACATGGTGGGACCTTTCAAAAGGTCTAAAGATAAAAAGACACATCTCTTGGTGGCCGTTGATAAGTTCACTAATGGATTGAGGCGGAGCCTGTGAGTAAGTGTGATGCAGCCACGGCGGTTCAGTTCATGAAGAAAATAACCTTCTGTTTCGGTTTTCCACACAGTATTATCACAGACAATGGCACTGATCTATCCCAAGGGGCTATGGAAGAGTTTTTTCAGTAAGAGCACATCCGGCTTGATGTTTCTTCTGTAGCTCACCCTCAATCCAATGGTCAAGCTGAGAGAGCCAATCAGGAAATTCTGAAAGGGCTAAAGCCCCGGCTTATGGTTCCTTTACAGCGAACGCCGGGTTGTTGGGTAGAGGAGTTGCCTTCAGTGTTATGGAGCATCAATACTACACCCAATAGGTCTACGGGTTACACACCCTTCTTCATGGTTTATGGGGCAGAAGCAGTATTGCCCAGTGACATCCATCATGACTCGCCCCATGTGGCGGCTTATGTTGAAGCTAACAATGAAAAGGCCAGACAGGATGCACTTGACTTGTTGGATGAAGAAAGAGACTTAGCAGCACCACGGTCAGCAATCTATCAACAGCACATGCGTCGTTATCACAGCCGCCGGGTTAAGACCAGGACTTTTCAGGAAGGCGACTTGGTGCTCCGGCTCATCCAAGATCTTTCAGATGCACACAGGTTATCCCCACCTTAGGAAGGACCCTTTGTGGTCAGTAAAAATTTAAACAACGGGTCTTACTACCTCATTGACATTCGAGAGCATGCAGACTCGCGTAAGTCGAAAGAGTAGACCCGCCGGCTGTGGAACATTGCTCAACTTCGGCCATACTATACCTGAGCCACCGGCTCTCATCATGTACATACATTCACATTGTATATACGATGATAAGCAATAAAGTAAGACCATCGGTCTCTTTTCTTTTCAAAGATTATGCATCTTTATTAATTTTTACAAATGATTATTAAGGATTTGATCATATTTAAATCAAGTTTAACCTTTATAGTCCGGCTTATGATCATATTCGAATCTAGCTGTAAATCTCATGGTCACTTGGGGGCTTCCTGTTCAAACATAGGTCGTATTCGAACCAAAGAGAACATAGCTGTCTTAACCCTCTTGATCGGCTCAAAGCCAAACTCACTTGGGGGCTTCTTGATCGTATCCAAATCATAGCTTAACCCCTATTGAGACGACTTGGATCGTATACGAATCAGGGTCGTTAAAAACCTCTCAAGGTCATTTGGGGGCTTCCTGTTCAAACATAGGTCGTATTCGAACCAAAGAGAACATAGTTGTCGGTACCCTTTTGATCGGCGCAACGCCAAAGCCATTGGGGGCTATATGGTCATATTCGAACCTTAGCTTAACCCCTTTGGTCCGGTTTACTGATTGTATTCGAATCAGAAACCCCCAATCTTTTGAATACAGAGTGAAAATTATGTTTATTATCTGTTGCTTGCCTTTGAGTTTTTGTTGCTTCAATATTACATATGAGATAGCCTGGTTTTCTTTGCCGGCTCAATTATTGGACAACACAAACACCCGGGTTATTCAAGCCGGTGGTCTAAGGAACCAAAGGTATGAACTACTGAGATATGATGATTATTGAATATTCAAGGAATATTAACTTTTGTACATATTGAGTTATCAATTCATCACCTGGGTTACTTAAGCCGGTGATCTAAGGATCAACAATGATAAGGTATGGTTTTTACTTATACGCACTTACCTGCTGCGTTAACTCAAGAGTTAGTATTAAACCTTATCCTTTATTTACATTGGTCTTCGTTTTTTCTTATTGAGGTAAATTTATGGATTGTATATTATGTGTTTAAGCCTAGTTGGTTCTAAACCGCCTTGCCAGGTTTTTTCCTTATTTTCACAGGAACAGAGTTCAAACATTGCAGAGACAAGCATTAAACGATGCATAAGAAAGCATTAAACATTGGCATATGGAAGCACAGATTCACATAAGATGTATTTTATGCACGACGGCATAAGCAAACAGGCCGAGTTTTTACTAAAGTTATTACAAGGCTTTATAAACCTATGAAGATGATCACTGTCCCTCCCTCACCGGTTCACCACCGTCTGGTTGCTGGAAGTTAGACTTTGACCAATCAAAGACGTTCATGGCGACGAATTCGGCTTCATCGTCAATCAGGCCGACTGGGTCAATTTCTAGAGCAAAGGTATCTTCTCTCAAAGGTGGGATAGGATCTGCTACTTTATATGAAGGAGTGGCCATCTTCTTATTTTCACTGTCAAAACCCGGCTGGTACTTGTCCACATTGGTGTCCTCTCCAAGACTAGTGGCCTGAGGCCGGACTTCACATACACACACTATAAAATCATCTTGGTCAAATGGACAACCATCCTCCTTCACGATAGGATAGCCCCTTTCTATGTCCGCCGGGTCCAGATTTGGCACCCAAGCCTTGGAGCGGCTTAGAGCAGTCAAAGCTCCGGCTCGCGCACAGGAACATTTTACCTCTTGGAACCGGGCAGGAAGGATGGACAACTTCTTCAGGACATCACCAAGCCGGTTGGATCCTTGGTTTGCAGGAGAGATAGCGGCCAGAGCCTGTTGTGCACCAATGTACAGTTGTTCAACCAAGGTGTATACGGCCTTCAGTTTAACCAATGGGTCTTGGCTCAGATTTTTGCTTCGTGGACCTGCATATATTTAACAGTCAGTGGGCAGTTTATACTCCGGTTTGGCATAAGATACACAAAAGGTCAAAACTAGGCAGCTTACCAAAGATAACAACGACCATCTAAGACACCCAGCCCTTTAAACCGTTCTGCTCAGTTGATATTTCTTTCAGGGATGTTTCGGCTGTTTCAGCTTGCCGGGTCAGAAGTGTTTTATCATCTTCCCAAGTTTTCTCTTTGGCAGCAAAGTTGGTCTTCAAATTCTTCATTTCAAAAAGGCTTACTTGCAGTTTGGAGGTGGAAGAATTCAGTTCTGATTCCTGACTCGCTAGCCGGATCTTTGCGTCATTCAGTTGAGAGTTTAGTTCAGACAATGCATTATGTGAAATATTCATACAAGTCAAGACTTGGTTTTAAATTCCAGCATCCAAATTCAAGATTCAAGTCCCAAGTACTTTATTTATAAACGACTTGGCACTTGGGGGCTAATGTATGCCAAATCAAATTTTTTCACAACTCTACCAACATATTTGAAGTCCCAAGCCCTTTACAAAGTAACAACACTTGGCACTTGGGGGCTAATGTACACAGTTCAGCAAAGTTTTTCAAGGTTAATCCGGAGTGTTAAAATACTTTAAAGACAATTTTAAATTCTAAAGTACCGATTCATTACTGATCAAAATGAACCAGTCCTTGGGTACCATGGGTGAAGTTTTGTTCTATCAGTACAAGGCAAAGCTTCAGAGATAAAAGTTTCGGCTTATATTCTAAGTCTATAGGTCATTTCGTTTCTCTTATAATCTGAAGACTTGGAGGCTGAAGGAATATTGGTAAACCGGAAAAAACATACCTCATACTTCAACTAAAGCTGCTTGACCATCTCAATCTCAGACTCACGACTGGAGTGTACATGACTGAGATAGTCAGATAAGATATCACTGGCATTGAGACGGTCATAATTGGCGATATCAAAGCGAACCTTCTGCCGCTCCAACGCTTCTTGCTTTGCTGTGCACCGAGCCAACACCGTTGGATTCCCCGGCCCAACAAAGCGGCTCCCAGTAATTTGAACATCTGGAGCACGTGGAGACGGCGGGTCAGTTGAGCTTGATGGTCCGACTGTGGAAGGATTCATGGTAGCCTGGTCAAGGGACGGCTCCGAACGATTCGCTTCATGGCTAATAGGCGGGTCTTCCTCCGGCTTTGTTACCTTCGCTTTTTTGGATCTCGCCTGGCCACTAAAAGAATATATATATATATATATATATATATATATATATATATATATATATATATATATATATATATATACACTACAGGACATTCAACATCAAATATACAATTGAATAGTCCAGAAGAAAAGAAGATTTTTTGATTACCCAGGGGCAGTCTTGAAAGCCGGGAATTGTGTTTGAGAAGAGTCGCCTGAAGAACGAGACACCTCCTAGAAAGGTAAAAGAAAGGAGTTAAAAAGGAATACAGTGAGCAGGATTCATTAAAACAAGTTAATGACAGTAAAAGTAAACCTCGTTCGGGAGTTTTCGAGGGGTTTGTTGAAGATCAACAGCCGGTTCATCTTCAATCTCAGCTTCACGGCGGCTTCCGTGTTGCTGATTTTTCAAATGAAAGTTGGGATCCAAGTGAGCTAAAGGGTTAGAAAACCTTACTTTACAGATCACTCGTCGAACTTTGTGTCTTGATAAGGGCTCTGAGTCAGAGGAAATGATAGTTACCTCTGCTTCCCCGGCCTGACTGGCCCAGTGTCATCCTAGTAAGGATCAGTGTCAATAAGATTGTTAAAAATTTGGTCAAGGGAATCAAGGGCTACCTCCGAGTCAGATGAATCATCAAGCTTCATTAAATCTTCAGCAGTTGTTTTCTTCTTTTTCTTTGATTTCCGGGTCGTCTTCTTGGTGTTCATAGCGGCAGCTTTCGCCTTCTTGGCAGCTTTGTGGTCATATTTCACCTTCCAGAAGTCAGAATTGGCCTGTAAGGACAAGAAGAAAGATCAGTATTAAGTACTGATAGTTGGGAAAAACACAAAGAAAAAGAGGTATACTTACTTCTGGCACCGGATTAATCTTGCAGAAGGGACTTAACCCAACAACACTGCAATCTTCGTACTTCCCATTTACCAAAAGGGTTGACATCGAAACAATGTCTTCTTCGGTGAGTTCAACTGGACTATGACGAAGAGGGTGGTCCGGGCTTTCGTCATATTCGTACATCAATTGAGATTGACGACTTAATGGGATAACCCGCCATGAGATCCAGCAACGGGTCAGATCTACTCTGGTTAGACCATTACCCAACAGGCCATTGATTTTTCTAATGGAGGGAAGAAGCTTCCTACGCTCAGCGATGGTAAGCTTATCCAGAAGGGTGAACTTGGAGTCAAGACGACTAGGGCGGTAACCCGGCAGAGGCTTCAAGTTTGGTTCTAGTCTTTTGGGTGGCTCGGTAAGACGATGAGAGGAAAAACAGCACCCTGACGGCGCTGAATCGAGATGCCTCCAAGTTCTAATCTAGAAACGTTGGTGCATTCATTCTGGCGATTCATATAAAAGTACTCTCTAAACAGCTCTACGGTGGGCTCTTGCTGAAGATATGCCTCACAGAGCACTTGGAAGTTACAAATATTGGAAATAGAGTTGGGTCCAAGGTCCTGAGGATGGAGTTTGAAAAAATGAGGGACCTCTCTGAAGAATTTTGAACTGGGTGGTAAAAATCCACGGTTCATGTGGTCAGTGAAGATAATCACTTCTCCATCTTTTGGATTGGGACGTTCTTCCTCCGGCTCAGGAGCACGATAAGACATGACATTCTTTGAAGGCAGAAACCCAACGATGTAGAACTCTTTTAACCGTTCCTCAGTTATGGATGAAGGGACCCAATTACAGACGGTGGGTGACTTTGACGGCATGATGTGCAACAAACTGAAAAATAAATAATAATATGCCGGTTCAGTCTATGGTCAATTATAGAGCAAGTAATGGTGGTTTAACTAAGGGCTAATGGCATATAAGGAAAAGAAAGCCGGATTGGTAAGCCGCCATGACTACAGATTTTCTCAGAAGGCAAAATTCAGTTAAGTGTTGGCATAAACAAGTTTCACCAAGTTATTATTATCATTTTGAATCAAAGGGCTGTTTCAAAAAGGGAAATATTCTAGACCTAAAAACATAGTACAGAGGAGTTCGTCGACTATAACAAAGCATCTATACAGGTAAAAGGGATCTACTGATATCAAAAACAAATGCCAAACAGCTACCGCACGAGTTATATTTCTTTTCTGTATCAAAAGAAGTTGCGGAGAAGATCTACAAGATGGCCCGTGATGAACAGATGAGGAACACTGAAGAACTCGTAAACCTAGAAACAGATCTAGGTGCGTGAGAGAGAAGAAAGCTTACAAGAAGCAGGCCTGCCGCGAAGAGTCGCCGCGTTCTCTGGACGGACTCAGGGTGATGCAGTGGCCAAGCTTGACGACGACGATGAGAGTTCCGGCGACGGCGGAGCTCAAGCAGTGACAGAGGTTGCGAGAGGAAGAAGATGAGGAAGAAAGGAGAATGAGAAGGACCTAAGTTATGCCTATTTATAAGGGAATGCGCGAACATGCGGGCGCGAAAATTAAGGAGACTCAGTAATGATTATCCAACTGAACAGACGCCTCGATTCCTGGAAGGCATTAAAAATGAAAGATCTGTTGGAAGATGACGTCATGAAAGTTCTTTGTGTTTCAAAAAGATGACGTCACGGCGGGTTAAGGAAGTTTTCAGACAAAGGATGGATTCTGCCTAAGTATTGAAGATTGACAAAGAACAAAGTTCGAAGTCAACCTGGGGCCTAATGTTGGGGATATTACTATCAGCTAAAACCCACCCAGGAGGGGCCGGGTCAGCCTTAATGGCAGGTTACGTAAGAAGCCCAGTATACAGTCAAGATGATAGTTTATTAGCATATATAGAAAGCCCAAAGGCTTCGGGCCGGCTTAAGGCCCGTTATTGTAATTGCCATATGGGCGGAAAGACTTGTAAAGAAAGGCATGTAAAGGAAGTCACCGAGCCGGACACGATTATGAGCCGGCCGGGACTCTGTAAGCCACCAGGCGTCAACCCCGGTGGCGGCTTAAGGGAAGAAAACAATCAAGTCGATCACCAAGCCGGCGAGTTGAGCCTCTTGGAATCGAAACCTTGACAATACCAATCCCAACTAGACGTAGGCTTTTACCTTCATCGTAAGGGGCCGAACTAGTACAAAATCCTCTCTCGTGTCCTTTGTCTCGATTAATCCCTTTAAGCTTCCTAGTGCGATGGCCCTATGACTAAGTCCTTGCTCTAGGACATCTGCAATGACAATTCAACGACAGGTGTCCCAACTTAGCCCATCACAAGCTCTCATGGTCAATGAAGGATATTACTTCTCCCAGGACGACCCGATCAGACTCGGAATCCCAGTTACAAGACATCTCAACAATGGTAAAACTAAACCAGCAAAGCCACCCGATGTGCCGACAAATCCCGATAGGAGTCGCACGTATCTCGTTCTCAGGGCAACACCGAATGAGACTACCTACGAGTAAAACCAACCCTCAAGTTTCCCCGAGGTGGCCCCGCAGGCAGCTCAGTTCGGACCAACACTCAGAGTAGCACTGGCCCAGGGGGTTTGAAATAAAGATGACCCTTGAGTCCGCGGAACCCAACGGAAAAGGCTAGGTGGCAAAAGGTAAAACCAAGGTTGGGCCTTGCTGGAGGAGTTTTATTTAGGGCGAACTGTCAAGGGGTTCCCATTACAACCCAACCATGTAAGGAACACAAAATCAAGGAACATAACACCGGTATGACGGAAACTAGGGCGGAAAGAGTGGAACAAAACACCAGGCATAAGGCCGAGCCTTCCACCCTTTACCAAGTATATAGGTGCATTAAAGTAAACAAGATATAATAATGATATCCCAACAATAATCATGTTCCAACAAAGAACAAACTCCAATATTCACCTCCAACTAACAATGCTATAAGAGGGGCTGAGCAAAGCGGTAACATAGCCAAACAATGGTTTGCTAGGACAAGGTTGGTTAGAGGTTTGACATGGAAATATGGGAGGCATGGTAAAGCATGTGGTAGGTATCGTAGCATAGGCATAGCAATAGAGCGAGCAACTATCAAGCAAAGATAGAAGTGATTTCAAGGGTATGGTCATCTTGCCTGCAAAGTTCTCCGAGTTGACGTAAGCTTGATCCTCGTAAGCGTACTCAACGGGTTCCTCGATCACGTACTCGTCTCCTGGCTCTACCCAAATCAAGAACACAAACAAAGGGAACCACGATCAACCACGATGCAATGCGCAAGCAACATGATGCAAAACATGGCATGACATGCGGGATGTAATATGCAATGCATATGCGTGCTTCGGAAAGGAAAGATTGAACCAGGCCTCAACTTTGCAAACCTAGAGTGCTGCTGGAAAGATGAGTTGATTTCGGTTAAAAATGATACAAAGATCACTGGAATCGGATGCACGGTTTGCAAATGGCAAGCAAAACAATAATGGCACAAAACTGCGATTAACAACATGATGCCATCTAGAATGCAACAAGAAACTAAGCTACTGCACTCTAACATAGCAACAAAGCACATGATAGTGATCCACTCAAGTTGCTTGACAAAAATGAACACTGAGCTATGGTTAATTCACAAAATAGTAGGTTCAAACAAGCATGGCAAAAGTGCAAATGATATCAGGTTCACAAACTTGGTGAAAATAACATGATGTCAGGATTTAACATCAGGAAGCAATGTTTAGAGCAAGATAACAACATGGTACAGGAACATATCATGGCAAAGCAAGGCATGGCATGAAGCTACTCAAAGCATATAACAAAAGTCCCTTACTGACCATAAGCCAAAAGGGATCATAAAATACAATGGCAACCATGTAAACATAGCAAGTTACGTTAACATATTCAGACTTAGCAGAAAACCGGGCATGTCAAAAACAGAGTTACATAGGCATGTTTACGAGCTCGATGCACTCACCACAAGGCACTGCATGACAAACTAAGCATACACCCAGCAAGAAGACATGACCAATAAGCTAACCATGGCAAGAACACTCTCATAGCATGCATGGATCAACTACAACAACCTCGGCAAAATTGATTAACACGTAAACAATCTGCGAGGAACAATTTATGGAAAAAGTAGAGCAAGATTGAGTCATGCTGGGTACTCCATAATTTCAAACAAAGACATGGATGGATAGAACATAACAATATCTCAAAATCATCCTTACTGAACATGCTCAAAAGAGGCATGGATTAATCTGTAGCAACATGAATACATGGCATAAAAATATCATCAGGGAAATGACTTAGAAGAATTCGAAGTCCCTGAAATCAGCAACATCACGAGAGCTACTTTGCATGCTTGTGCTAGTCACCAAAATGATCACAAAAATACATGGCATACACCCGTGTAAATATGGCATGGCATAGCCCAAAACACATGTAGGTCTCAAGTTCATAGGAGGCACACATTAAACATGCAAAAATGACAAATGTCTATAATCTGCTAAGAATCTGAAACTAACAATACATAGCACTCTTGCAACAGAATTTAGGGCATCAATATGAACTCAAATGAACATCGTGCAATGGAATGAAATGAGCTACACATCTAGGCGAACAATTTGATATGCTACACGCCCAAAACGGAGCTACAGATGCAAAGTTACGACATGATGAAGTTGCCTAAAAATACTGAAAAATTGGGGACTTAGAGAAACGAAAGTCAACCCTCTCTCTCAGATCATGATCTGGCACGCGAACCAAGGTTCGTCGGAACCTCTCGCCGGAGTTGATGGAGCGGTGGCTGAAGCTGAGGGGGAACGTCACCGGAGTAGGGGACCCGAAGCGGCGCTGGCAGGGGACGGCGGCGGAGGTGGTTCTCCGGTGACCGGCGCCGGCCGGAGACGCGGGCGGAGATGGCCGGACGGCGGGCGGTGAGCAACTCGCGTGAGCCGGGCGGCACTGCGGCGCGGCGAGCCGGCGAACTGCGGCGAAGGCGGAGCGGGGCGGCGCGGCTCCTCGCGTGGGCACAGGCGGCGGGGAGACGCGGGCTAGGGAGGGCCTGACCCAGGCTCGGGCGGGCCGGCGGTGATGTGGGGCGCGGCTCGCCACGTGGCGGCACGCAGAGGAAGGGGAAAACTAGGGTTAGGGTGGATTTTGCCCGAAATTTTGGAGGGGGAGTCCTATTTATACATAGAATGAGCTAGGAGGCTCCAAATGGAGTGCGGTTTTCGACCACGCGATCGTGATCGAACAACCGAGATGATGGAGGGGGTTTAGCTGGGTTTCGGGCCATTTTGGAGAGGTGTTGGGCTGCAACACACACGAGGCCTTTACGGTTCCTCGGTTAATCGTTGGAGTATCAAACGAAGTCCAAATGGTACAAAACTTGACAAGTGGCCTACCGGTAGTATGCCAAGGCCGCTTGGCAAGTCTCGGTCCAATCCAAGAACGTTTAACACCCGCACATGGAAAGAGGCAAAAGGGAACACCGGAGGACATAGGAGTGCCGGAATGCAAAACAGACAACGGGGAAAATGCTCAGATGCATGAGACGAACACGTATGCAAATGCTATGCACATGATGACATGATATGAGATGCATGACAAGACAAAATGCAAAACGAAGACGAAACCCAACAACGAGGAATATGATAACTTAGTGCCGAAAATGGCAAGAGTTGGAATACAAATATGACAAGTTACATACGGGGCGTTACAAGACGTGTACTGAGAAATTCAAGTCATGTGTTCTTGTCATGATTCAATTCAGAATAATGCCATGATCCGGCTAAAAAATTCAGAAGTTTATGCAATGTTCAAGTTCTCTAATGAGAAATGCATGCTCTGTGATGCGAAATGAAGAAATTGTTAAGCAGAAAATGGTCGAGTGTGGTTAAGCAAAGCTAGGTGAGGGTGAGTATTGCCCCATGTGCATGACTTTTTCATGAGATATTCAGTTCCGATAGCAGGAATTGTGTAGGAGAGGAAATGGCTCTCATGGATAGCTTCAGCAATACCTGAAATCAATAACCAACAGGTTTAATTCACATTACTAGATTTCTAGCACTGTCGTACTAACAACCAGCAGTATTTCCATCCAATGAAGATTGAAGTTGCAGCAATGGACAAATCCCAAAGCCAACATCCAGGAATGGAATCCAAGCAACATTATAAATCTGGAACTCAAGTAAAAGCAAGCGATTTGATGACCTACACTCACCAGATGAAATCAATGCGGCCGGTGCCGTAGTCGTGCATGAAGGACACGTACGTGTTCCCCTCAGAATTGTCGCTGACCTTCCGAGGAGAAGCATGTGTGTGTGTCTCGCCACCAGATGGAGCTAGATCCATGCCCGCCGTCGGCAACGTGAGGGGGGTCCAAACTCGACAGTCGGTCCCGCCGCCACTACGGCCGCATCAGCTCGAGAGGCAGGACTGGACTGCCATAGCTCAAGGGCACGATCTGCATGGGAAGGGGCATGGAGTGAGCTAGACGGCGAGGGGTCCGGTGTGGGACTGATACCCATGGGGACAAGAGGCCTGAACCAACAGACAATCAGCATATTGACTGTAGAGTACTACAGTATCTTCAACGAAAAACTTTCAACTTGTCACACTCAAACATGCCATGAACTATTACTATAGAGTAACTCTAGACAAAGAACTTTGAAAAATCATGTATAGTTACTACAGACATACTCTAGATTCAACAGATCATAGATAATAGAGAGGACTGCATCCCCAAACAATCAATTCAATGCGAACATCTACTTTACTATAGATTAGCTCTTGATTAATCACATATCTCTTGAAAAACTAAAAACATGTGATGCCGTGATTGGTAAGTAAAACAACAATTGCCCTTAACAATGCTAGTATACCGTCTAGGTTCCTCCAATCGATCCCTTCCCATTCAACTACAATTGATCCTTATCCCCTATACCAACAGATCAAGACCCCTCCACTCTACCAACAGATCAAGACCACAAATCAACCCAACAATCACAAATCAACCAATAGATCAAGTCACCTCCAACCTATCAACAGATCAAGACACCTCCAGTCCACCAACAGTTCAAGAGACCTTCAATCTACCAAGAGATGGAAAGGGAGACTTACAGTACACACATGATCAGTTGGAGGCCGTCGGCCGCTGCTGAAGCCCTGAGATGGAACGCCCCCAGTCCGACCGAGCATGGCAGCGACAGGGGCCTTGGTGACTCCACCATGGGTAAGGAACTTGGAGCCAGCCTTCATGAAAAACGACATTTCTCCCTACAAAGACAGCAGATCGGCAGCCATGAGAACAGAAATGGGACAAGAGACATAGCGACAACCATGCGAAGAGGAATGGGGGGCATAGCCATTTACCTCACCGGCTAGGCGAAGATGGGCTCGTCGATGGGAGGGGCCTGGCGCAGGTTGGTTTAAAGCCGGCGCTGCAAGCGGCAACATGGAGTGACATGAGGAGGGAAGGTGGAGTGGCGGCGGCTGATGGTTGGTATGGGAGGAGACGAGAGAAGTGAGATTAGGGTTAGGCCGATGTGGACTCTAGTTAAATGGGCTGGCTCGAAAATTTTCACTCTCCGCGCTGGGGACTTAAAATTGCCCTTCTCGCGCGTGCTCTGTTCGTTTTACTCTCCATTTTTCTCTTATTCACTTATGCATTCGACTGACATGGACAATCAAAATAGCACGCACAACAGAGCCACCCGTGACGGTCCGAATGGTTTATAAAGAGAAAAAGTTAGGCCTGACTAGGCCCATCTGGTTAATCCATGACGGTCCTTCAACGTCCATCAAAATGGGGTTATCGTCTTGAGGCCCGTTCGCATCTTGCAGATCCATGACGGTTCACGAGATCATCATGAGAAATCCGTCACGGATTAATAGATTTCTTGAAGTGGTTAGAGCTTGTCAAAATCAACACACGAAAATTAGTCCCAAAGTGATAGATATCCAAGAAGGATATAATAAAACTTTCATGAAGATCATTGGACAAAATAAACTTGATTCTTTGTAATAGTTTTGAGATATGATGATGTGATATGTGAGTCATCTTGATGAGTAATTATGCGTTAGTAAGAATATTGGTGTTAAGCTTTGTGATTCCCTATGCAAGTACCAAAGTCAATAGTCTTGCAATGAAATTATATCCTAGTTGTGGTGCATTATTCGGTGTTATTTATGCTTAATTCTTGCTTATGATATTTTCTGTTTCATAGTTGGTCCCTTCCCAATCTTTTGATAGCCTTCATTTTGCACTAAGTATGATCACTACTTGTGCATCCAAAAGCCTTTAACCCAGTTTTTCCACATGATCCACTATATCTACCTATATGCGGTATTATTTTGCCATTCTAAGAAAATTTGCATGTGTCGTCTCTAATTTTCAAAATAAACTTCTCTTTTGTGTGTGCGTTTTACTCGCGGAGCAGTGAGGGGTGGCTAATATTTTCCATGCTAGATGTGTTATTCTCAAGATGAGTGTTTATTCACTTGTCATTGCATGAGAGTAAGGCAAAGGTATTAGGGACGCCCAGTCCCGAAATGCAAAAATATTGAATTTACTTTATGTTGTCAAATAATAAATTCCTTGGAAAGTGTTGGTATGGAGGGCACCCGTGGATACGGTTAGCCATGGAAAGTGAAAGTTATGGTGGAAAAAGGAATAAACTTTATTTCCTATTAGGGAACTGCCTATGATATATCTATGCATGGAAAGTATAGGGAACTCTAGGTCGTTTTCGTTGGTGAGATGGATACACCTCTGAAAATGTTTTTATCTCTAAGTTTTTCGCTTTGAGCTCTGGCACCTCTACAAATCCCTACTTCCCTCTGCGAAGGGCCTTTCTTTTACTTTATGCAATTTTTATTTTTGAATTTGAGTCTCCATCTTCTCTTATGAAAGCACCAACTAGGAGGCAATCTGATCGTACTTAAGTATTGGGTGTAGCTAATATTCAACTGTGTTTCATGAATGGATCAATGTTCGAGCATGATGGGATAGGGATGGCTTATTTTAGCGTTGATATTTTGAAAGACATGGTTGCTTGTTGATATGCTTGAGTATCTAAATTATCATGTCAAAACTAGACTATTGCTTTGAACAATATAAAAGTCCAATTGTCCATGCTATAAAGAAAGAAATATGATATGACATGATAAGAAGCATTCCACATCAAAAATTCTGTTTTTCTCACTTACCTACTTGAGGACGAGTAGGAGTTAAGCTTGGGGATGCTGATATGTCTCCAACGTATCTATAATGTTTGATTGTTCCATGCTGTTATATTATCAATATTGGATGTTTTATAATCATTTTATATCCTTTTTTGGTACTAACCTATTGACGTAGTGCCAAGTGCCAGTTCCTGTTTTTTCTGTGTTTTTTACATCATAGAAAATCAATATCAGACGGAGTCCAAATGCCACGAAACTTTACGAAGATTTTTGATGAACCAGAAGGAACATGTTGGGCCCTTGTTGCACCTGGGGGGTGTCCCAAGTAGGGGACAACCCACCAGGGCATGCCAGGAGGCCCAGGCGCGCCCTGGTGGGCTGTGCCCACCTCGGGTGCCCCCCAGACCGCGTCTTTGCTCTATAAATACCCCAATATTTCCAGAACCCTAGGGGAGTCGACGAAATATTCATCCAGCCGCCGCAGAGTCTAGAACCACCAGATCCAATCTAGACACCATCTCGGATGGGGTTCACCACCTCCATTGGTGCCTCTCTGATGATGCGTGAGTAGTTCTTTGTAGACCTTCAGGTCTGTAGTTAGTAGCTAGATGGCTTCATCTCTCTCTCTATCTCTCTTGATTCTCAATACAATGGTCTCTTGGAGATCCATATGATGTAACTCTTTTGCGGTGTGTTTGTTGTGATCCGATGAACTTCGAGTTTATGATTAGATCTATCTTTTTATATCCATGAAAGATATTTGAGTTTCTTTGATCTCTTATATCCATGATTGCTTATAGCCTCATATTTATCCTCAGATATTCGGGTTTTTTGGCCAACTTGATCTATTTATCTTGCAATGGAAAGAGGTGCTTTGTAGTGGGTTCGATCTTATGGTGCTTGATCCCAGTGACAGAAGGGGAACCGACACGTATGTATCGTTGCTACTAAGGATAAAACGATGGGGTCTATCTCTACATAGATAGATCTTGTCTACATCATGTCATCGTTCTTATTGCATTACTCCGTTTCTCCATGAACTTAGTACACAAGATGCATGCTGGATAGCGGTCGATGTGTGCAGTAATAGTAGTAGATGCAGGCAGGAGTCGGTCTACTAATCTTGGACGTGATGCCTGTATAATGATAATTACCTAGATATCGTCATGAGTATTTGAAGTTCTATCAATTTCCCAATAGTAATTTGTTCACCCACCGCTTTGTTATTTTTCTCGAGAGAAGCCATTAGTGAAATCTATGGCCTCTGGGTCTCTTTCTGATATTATTTGCCTTCGCAGTCTATTTTTATTTGCTTTTATTTTTAGATCTATTAATCCAAAAATCCAAAAATACTTTTATGCAGTTTATCTTATTTGTGATCTATTTATTCAGTCTATTACAACTTTTTTCCCGTCACGCACCAATTTCTGGCACCGTTACCCGAGAGGGATTAACAACCCATTTAACATGTCGGGTTGCGAGGATTTGTTATCTGTGTGCAGGGGTTGTTTATGTTTTGTTGCTTGGTTCTCCTACTGGTTCGATAACCTTGGTTTCATATCTGAGGGAAATACCTACCGCCCCTGTGCTGCGTCATCCCTTCTTCTTCGGGGAAATACCGACATAGCTTCAAGCGATATCAGAACTGTGCCTTGCGGATGGAGCACTTTAACTCTCAAGCATGTCACTGGGCTACCCTGACACACCTAGCACCCATCATTCAGACTGGGTATCTTAACATGGAGGTGTTGTATCATGTTCGATCTCCACTGCTGCACCGTATGGATTGGCCTGATGTCGGAGGCATCACTCCTCCCCGTGCTCCTCATCTGCCATCGGTGATGGGACCCCAGCCACATCCGAGTCCTTATGGACCACATCCTCCATAGGATAGACAGTTTCCAGATGGCCACATCCAGCTTCCGGGCAACGGTGGTAACCTCTATGAGGCTTACTACAGTGATGTCTGAGGTGGATTGTGGTAGTAGTAGTATTGTAGTAGTTGTATCTCCACAGTCCCCCGCGTCTTGTGGGATATGACTTGGTGTGTACTGAGTTCCGGAGGCATAGATAAATAATGTATAGGAGCTTGGAGTGCCTCTGATGGGATGTATCGTCTTTTCACCATAGTTGTACTTTAGCTTGGGCTTGTACTCAACTATGTATGGTGTGTGTGACTGATGGTGTATATATGGCAGTTTCCTTGTTACCATGTTGTACTTTAGCTTGGGCTTAGTTCCAGAGGCATAGATAAATAATGTATAGGAGCTTGGAGTGCCTCTGATGGGTTGTATCGTCTTTTCACCATAGTTGTACTTTAGCTTGGGCTTGTACTCAACTATGTATGGTGTGTGTGACTGATGGTGTATATATGGCAGTTTCCTTGTTACCATGTTGTACAGACATACATCTCTGCATTCCGTGTCATCCATTACATTTTGCACTCCTATGCTAGAGTTTTCACATCCTTGTTCAAATCGTGGTTTTGTTTTTCCCTAGGATGGTTAACACTAGGAGCAGGGCGAAGGAAGTGGGGCCAGGGATGCCAACCTACCCCATCCACCTTCCCTAGCCGAAGTTGTGCTAGAAGCAGGGAGGAAAAAACGTGAGACCAACTGACTGCTTGAGCTCATCGAGCAGAACACCGCACACCAGCAGAGGAATGACTTGGTGTCCCATCAATGACTTTATCAAGTATTACCCACCAACTTTCCATCACTCCGTCAAACCTCTCGACGCGGATGACTAGCTTTGCAGCATCACCCACAAGTTACATTCTGCCAATGTAGCTAAGGCTAGTAAGTTCACCTATGCTGCATATCACCTTGAGGGCCCCGCCAGTCTCTGGTGGGGGAACTATGAAGCTATGCATCTAGACGGTCAGGTTACTACCTAGGCGGAATTCAGTGAAGCATTCCGTGAGCACCATGAGGGAGTCCTGGATTAGGGGGTCCCCGGGTTTCCGTGCTATGTGACGTCGGCCGGACTGGTGGGCCGTGAAGATACAAGATAGAAGGCTTCCCTATATCTGGATGGGACTCTCCTTGGCGTGGAAGGAAAGCTTGGCGTTCGGATATGAAGATTCCCTTCTCTATAAATCGACCCTGTACAAACCCTACCCCCCTCCGGTATCTATGTAAACCAGAGGGTTTAGTACGTAGAGGCAGTCATAATCATACAGGCTAGACATCTAGGGTTTAGCCATTACGATCTCGTGGTAGATCAACTCTTGTAACCCCTATACTCATCAAAGTCAATCAAGCAGGACGTAGGGTATTACCTCCATCAAGAGGACCCAAACCTGGGTAAACACCGTGTCCCCTGCCTCTTGTTACCTTCGATCCTTAGACACACAGTTCGGGACCCCCTACCCATGATCTGCCGGTTTTGACACTGACAATGGTGATTTCATTGAGAGCTCCCCTATGTCATCGACAAAGGATTTGATGGCTTCTTCGATCATCCACCATGATGCCGTTTTGGGGGAGACTTTCCCTCCGAGCCAAATTTTTGCGTTCGGCGGCTTCGCGCTGCGAGCCAACTCGATTGGTCACCTTGAGCAGATTGACAACTACACCCCTAGTCACCAGATCAGTTTTGGGAGCTTAAACTATGTAACTCATATCCAGAAGATTTAATCTTCAAAGGGTTCGCAGCCCCAATTTCCACTCTGACCTTAGATCCAGAACAGGCCGATAGGTCCAAAGACGGGAGTCGGGAGCCCACCAGACTCTATGCACTTATGGAGCTTGCTGCCGGAGAAGCACCAAACACTTCGCTGGACTGTAGGTCCAAACTCTTGAAATCCGTGTCAAGCGAGCGTCGCCAGGCGACTCCAACTCCGGACAACCCCACGGGCTCTCTCTGTCCAACCCTCACCTTTAAACGAGGCCCTGGACTTAATGCGGTCACTCGCCATTACGGAAGGATCGCTTCCGAACTACGCCCAGCCCAGACTAGGGGCCGAGGGTGGGTAATTTTGTGTCCCACCCACCCCCACTTCATAGCTACTGTCGAAGATTTAACCGACATGTTGGATTACGCCTCCGAAGACATCGACGGTATGGACGACGATGCCGGAGACGAACAAGGCCAAAACCCTCCGTTTACCGGACGATGGACAGCCACCTCCACATACGACATGTACATAGTGGATACACCCAAAGAGGATGGCAACAACGGCGAGGAGAATCCGGTTGAGGACAAGCCTGCCGAAGCACCTCCAAAACATCGATGTCAGCGGCGTCGCTCACAATTGCATTGCCAAAAAGATAGCAATACCGGCACCGAACAGAATAACACTCAGGTGATCGCCAGAGACCCTGAAGTCCCCGTAGAGCCAACATCCGAACAAGATGATTGGGAAGATGGGCAAGTAAACCTTGACGATCCTGTCGAGAACGAGGACTTGGAGGATAGTAATTACCTACCGATCTCCGAAGAGGATGTGAGCCTCGGTAACGAAGACTTCATCGTGCTAGAGGAACCCCTTGAACAAGAGCGCTTTAAGCACCGACTAATCGCCACTGCGAGAAGCCTGAAAAAGAGGTAGCAACAACTTGAAGCTGACCAGGCTTTGCTCAACGACAGATGGACTAACGTCCTGGTAGCCGAGGAATACGGCCTCGCACCCCCAAAACGCTACCCGAAGCGCAAGCTACTGCCACAATTTAACGATGAGGCCCTAGAGCCCATACCGCAAATGCGCGATGTTGATAGACCTGACCGACCGCCGCGTGGCCAGGACAGAGCGACCGCTCAAGTCGAACACCACCCTGCACCACCTCGCCGTAAAGGCAGAGAAACAGCAGCCCCAGGATACACCTAAGACCTACGACAGGACCTGCTAGAGCTGATCAGACCAGATCAATCTACGGAACAAGGGAGCGTGCTCCAACGCGTGAGGATGGCCATCAGACTTGGCATGAGAAAAACAACCTCACACGGGCCGAAAACCGCATACGGCCTCCACCCGAACTACTCCGTGATGTTGCCCGGTACAGAGGCACCACACACCCCCTATGCTTCACCGACGAAGTAATGAAACATCAGTTCCTAGAAGGGTTTAAACCCGTCAACATTGAATCGTACGATGACACGACAGATCCCGCAGTCTGGATAGAAGATTTTCTTCTCCACATTCACATGGCTCGCGATGACGACCTACATGTCATCAAGTACCTCCTGCTCAAATTAAAGGGACCAGCTCGGCACTGGTTAAACAACCTCCGAGAGAATTCTATTGGCACCTGGGAAGATCTGGAAGATGCCTTCAAAGACAACTTCCAGGGCACTTATGTACGGCTCCCAGACACCGATGACCTCCGTCACATAGTTCAGTAACCCGAAGAGTCAGCCCGGAAACAATGGACAAGGTTCTTAACTAAAAAACCAAATTGTTGACTGTCCGAACGCCGAAGCCCTAGCGGCCTTCAAACATAGCATCTGGGAGGAATGTCTCACCGGACACCTTGACCAAGGGAAGCCAAAGTCCATGGAAGCCCTTACAACACTCATGACTCTCTTTTGTGCGGGAGAGGGTAGCTGGTTAGCCCGCAACAACAATGGTACCAACGACGCATGTACCTCTGAAACCAGAAATGACAACGGTAGGCCCCGACGCAACAAACACAAGCTTCGGAGCAACGATGATAATACCGAAGACACAGCGGTCAACGCTGGATTCAGTGGCTCTAAATCCGGTCAATGGAAGAGGCCAATCAAAAAGAATAAAGGCGATTCATCTAACTTGAACTGAATACTCGATCGACCTTGATAGATTCATGGCACCCCAGATAAGCCTGCCAAGCATACCCACCGAAGTTGTTGGGTCTTCAAACAGGCCGATAAGCTGAATTCCAAACATAAGGAGAAGGGGTCGCCTAGCGAGGACAATGACGACGTACCTCATCCGCTGAATACACGGGGACAGAAGAAATTTCCCCCCGAAGTCAAAATGGTGAGTATGATATATGCTACTCATATCCCCAAACGGGAGAGCAAGCGCGCTCTCAGGGACGTCTACGCGATAGACCTAGTCGCCCCAAAATTCATCCCATGGTCAGCCTGCCCGATCACTTTCTGTCACAGAGACCATCCGACTAGTATCCATCATGGAGGCTCGGCCGCATTGGTCCTCGACCCAATTATCGATAGATTCCACCTTATGCGAGTCCTCATGGACGGAGGAGCAGTCTTAACTTGCTCTATCAGGACACGGTCCGTAAAATGGGTATTGATTTGTCAAGAATCAAACCCACCCAAACTACCTTTATAGGAGTAATACATGGAGTAGAGGCCCGTTACACAAGCTCAATCACATTGGAGGTCGTCTTCGGCTCACCAGACAACTTCCGAAGCGCAGACTTGATCTTTGACATCGTCCCCTTCAGAAGTGGCTATCATGCACTGCTCGGACGAACCGTGTTCGCTCACTTCAATGCGATCCCGCACTATGCCTACCTCAAACTCAAGATGCCCGGACCCAACGGTGTCATAACCGTCAATGGAAACACGGAGCGCTCCCTCCGTAATGAGGAGCACACCGCGACCCTTGCAGCGGAAGTCCAGAATGGCCTTATCAAGCCAAATACTACATCGGCAGTCAAGCCCCCGGACACTGTTAAACGCGTCCGGACCACCCTGCAAAGCGACGATCAAGACTGTCAGGAGCTCGATTAGCAGTTCGGCCTCCATCTCAGCCCCAACCACGTCGCGACATATGTACCACGCGTACATAACTATGCACTGAAGATACCATGGGCAAAGATGGAGGCATATTAAAAATCAAATCCACAATACGGCTCGACCCTATGAAGACCCCCGTATCATTTCTCTTTTCCTTATTTTTTCTTTTTCAGGTTCCTTAAACCCACGTCAACTTTTGATGGTACCAAGGGCTTCGTTTCCAGTCCCTCTATGGAAAACCGATCATTGATCCTCTTGAAGGATCACACACCAAGGAGCAACGCTGCGCGGACGTACGACAGAGTATCTAAAGGATCTTTAAAGATCGCTTATTCCACTTTAGGACTCGTACACAGCTTCCTCTGGTACTCGGCATTTAAAATAGCCTGGATGCTTGTTACATCATTTGTAAAAAGTCATTTTGACGTATTGCTACCTCTTGAGCACTGCGTTGGTTTTCCCTGAAGAGGAAGGGATGATGCAGCAAAGTAGCGTAAGTATTTCCCTCAGTTTTTGAGAACCAAGGTATCAATCCAGTAGGAGGCTACGCGCGAGTCCCTCGCACCTACACAAAACAAATAAATCCTCGCAACCAATGCAAATAGGGGTTGTCAGTCCCTATAAGACCACTTACGAGAGCGAGATCTGATAGATATGATAATAGTTTTTTGGGTATTTTTATGATAAAGATGCAAAGTAAAATAAAGGCAAAGTAAATAGCAAAGGAAATAACTAAGTAGTAGGAGATTAATATGATAAAGATAGACCTGGGGGCCATAGGTTTCACTAGTGGCTTCTCTCGAGAGCATAAGTATTCTATGGTGGGTGAAGAAATTACCGTTGAGCAATGGACAGAATTGAGCATAGTTATGACAATATCTAGGTATAATCATGTATATAGGCATCACGTCCGAGACAAGTAGACCGACTCCTGCATGCATCTACTACTATTACTCCACTCATCGACCGCTATCCAGCATGCATCTAGAGTATTAAGTTAAAAACAGAGTAACGCCTTAAGCAAGATGACATGATGTAGAGGGATAGACTCATGCAATATGAAGAAAACCCCATCTTGTTATCCTCGATGGCAACAATACAATACGTGCCTTGCTGCCCCAACTGTCACTGGGAAAGGACACCGCAAGATTGAACCCAAAGCTAAGCACTTCTCCCATTGCAAGAAAGAACAATCTAGTAGGCCAAACCAAACTGATAATTCGAGGAGTCTTGCAATGATAACCAATCATACATAAAAGAATTCAGAGAAGATTCAAATAATATTCATAGAGAGACTTGATCATAAACCCACAATTCATCGGTCTCAACAAACACATCGCAAAAAGAAGATTACATCGAATAGTTCTCCACAAGAGAGGGGGAGAACATTGTATTGAGATCCAAAAAGAGACAAGAAGCCATATAGCTACTAACTATGGACCCGTAGGTCTGAGGTAAACTACTCACACTTCATCGGAGGGGCTATGGGGTTGATGTAGAAGCCCTCCATGATCGATGCCCCCTCCGGCGGAGCTCCGGAACAGGCCCCAAGATGGGATCTCGTGGATACAGAAAGTTGCGGCGGTGGAAGTAGGTTTTTGGCTCCGTATCTAATCGTTTGGGGGTACGTAGGTATATATAGGAGGAAGGAGTACGTCGGTGGAGCAACAGGGGCCCAGGAGGGTGGAGGGCGCGCCTGGGGGGTAGGGGCGCCCCCTACCTCATGACCTCCTGTTTTATTTCTTGACGTGGGGTCCAAGTCTCCCTCGTCATGTTCATTGAGAAAATCACGTTCCCGAAGGTTTCATTCCGTTTGGACTCCATTTGATATTCCTTTTCTTCGAACCCCTAAAACAGGCAAAAAAATAGCAATTCTGGGCTGGGCCTCCGATTAATAGGTTAGTCCCAAAAATAATATAAAAGTGGATAATAAAGCCCAATAATGTCCAAAACGGTAGATAGTATAGCATGGAGCAATCAAAAATTATAGATACGTTGGAGACGTATCAAGCATCCACAAGCTTAATTCCTGCTCGTCCTCGAGTAGGTAAATGATAAAAACAGAATTTTTGATGCAGAGTGCTACTTGGCATAATTTTAGTGTAATTATTCTTAATTGTGATATGAATATTCAGATCCAAAAGATTCAAGACAAAAGTTCATATTGACATAAAAATAATAATACTTCAAGCATACTAACAAAGCAATTATGTCTTCTCAAAATAACATGGCTAAAGAAAGTTATCCCTACAAAATCATATAGTCTGGCTATGCTCTATCTTCACCACACAAAATATTTAAATCATGCACAACCCCGATGACAAGCCAAGAAATTATTTCATACTTTTTACATTCTCAAAACTTTTTCAATCTTCACGCAATACATGAGCGTGAGCCATGGATATAGCACTATAGGTGGAATAGAGTGGTGGTTGTGGAGAAGACAAAAAGGGAGAAGATAGTCTCACATCAACTAGGCGTATCAACGGGCTATGGAGATGCCCATTAATAGATATCAATGTGAGTGAGTAGGGATTGCCATGCAACGGATGCACTAGAGCTATAAGTATATGAAAGCTCAAAAAGAAACTAAGTGGGTGTGCATCTAACTCGCTTGCTCATGAAGACCTAGGGCAATTTAAGGAAGCCCATCATTGGAATATACAAGCCAAGTTCTATAATGAAAGATTCCCACTAGTATATGAAAGTGATAACATGAGAGACTCTCTACTATGAAGATCATGCTGCTACTTTGAAGCACAAGTGTGGTAAAAGGATAGTAACATTGTCCCTTCTCTCTTTTCTCTCATATTTTTTTATTTGGGCCTTTTCTCCCTTTTTCTGGCATCTTTTATTTCTCTCTTTTTTTATTTGGGCTTCTTTGGCCTCTTTTATTTATTTTTCGTCCGGAGTCTCATCCCGACTTGTGGGGGAATCATAGTCTCCATCATCCTTTCCTCACTGGGACAATGCTCTAACAATGATGATCATCACACTTTTATTTTTCTTACAACTCAACAATTACAACTCGGTACTTAGAACAAAATATGACTCTATGTGAATGACTCCAGCGGTGTACCGGGATATGCAATGATGCATGAGTGACATGTATGAAATAATTATGATTGAAGGCTTTGCCACAAATACGATGTCAACTACATGATCATGCTAAGAAATATGACAATGATGGAGTGTGCCATAATAAACGGAACAGTGGAAAGTTGCATGGCAACATATCTCGGAATGGCTATGGAAATGCCATAATAGGTAGGTATGGTGGCTGTTTTGAGGAAGGTATATGGTGGGTGTATGATACCAGCGAAAGGTGCGCGGTATTAGAGAGGCTAGCAAAGGTGGAATGGTGAGAGTGCGTATAATCCATGGACTCAACATTAGTCATAAAGAACTCATATACTTATTGCAAAAATCTACAAGTTATCAAAGCAAAGTATTACGCACATGCTCCTAGGGGACAGATTGGTAGGAAAAGACCATCGCTCGTCCCCGACCGCCACTCATAAGGAAGACAATCAATAAATAAATCATGCTCCGACTTCATCACATAACGGTTCACCATACAGCATGCTACGGGAATCACAAGTTTCAACGCAAGTATTTCTCATATTCACAACTACTCAACTAGCATGACTTTAATATCACCATCTCCAAATCTCAAAACAATTATCAAGTATCAAACTTATCATAGTATTCAACACACTCATAAGAAAGTTTTATTATTAATCTTGTATACCAAGCATATTAGGATTTTAAGCAAATTACCATGCTATTTAAGACTCTCAAAATAATCTAAGTGAAGCATGAGAGATCAATAGTTTCTATAAAACAAATCCACCACCGTGCTCTAAAAGATATAAGTGAAGTACTAGAGCAAAATTATATAACTCAAAAGATATAAGCGAAGCACATAGAGTATTCTAACAAATTCCAAATCATGTATGGCTCTCTCAAAAGGTGTGTACAGAAAGGATGATTGTGGTAAACTAACAAGCAAAGACTCAAATAATAAAAGACGCTCCAAGCAAAACACATATCATGTGGCGAATAAAAATATAGCTCCAAATAAAGTTACCGATAGAAGTAGACGAAAGAGGGGGTGCCTTCCAGGGCATCCCCAAGCTTTGGCTTTTAGGTGTCCTTAGATTATCTTGGGGGTGCCATGGGCATCCCCAAGCTTAGGCTCTTGCCACTCCTTGTTCCATAATCCATCAAATTTTTACCCAAAACTTGAAAACTTCACAACACAAAACTTAAAGTAGAAAATCTCGTGAGCTCCGTTAGCGAAAGAAAATAAAAGACCACTATAAGGTACTGTAATGGACTCATTATTTATTTATATTGGTGATATAACTACTGTATTCCAACTTCTCTATGGTTTATAAACTATTTTACTAGCCATAGATTCATCAAAATAAGCAAACAACACACGGAAAATAGAATCTGTCCAAAACAGAACAGTCTCCAGTAATCTGTAGCTATCGCAAGATCTGGAACCCCAAAAATTCTAAAATAAATTGCTGGACGTGAGAAATTTATATATTAATCATATTCAAAAAGAATTAACTAAATAGCACTTTCCAAATAAAAATGACAGCAGTTCTCGTGAGCGCTAAAGTTTCTGTTTTTTACAGCAAGTTCAACAAGACTCCCCAAGTCTTCCCAACGGTTCTACTTGGCACAAACACTAATTAAACATAAAAAACACAACCAAACAGAGGCTAGATAAATTATTTATTACTAAACAGGAGCAAAAAGCAAGGAATAAAAATAAAATTGGGTTGCCTCCCAACAAGCGCTATCGTTTAACGCCCCTAGCTAGGCATAACAAGCAAGAATAGATCTAGGTATTGCCATAATAGTAAGATAGATTATTAAAACTCATTTCATATTCTCTACATTCGGCAGAAATTTTTCTTTGAGGCAAGAAAAAGTAATCAAAAGGGCTAAATTTAATGGGACAAAAGTCCCCAAGATCAACCTTGGGAGGTATAGGTTCCTCCTTTGGTCCTTCATGTTGCACAACCAATTCATCATTATAAGCATTCTTTTGAAAGAACTTTGTGAGCCTATATTCAAGAGAATATCCTAGTTCATTATTTCGAATAGCCAAATCATCATTAAGTTCAGAAATTCTATCAACTAAAACATTGGTAGGAACCCTTTTTCTAAGATTTTCATTGAAAGCAACATAATCTAGAGATTGAAAACGCATTATATCTTCTTGATCAAAGATGGTAGCATCTATGGGAGGACGGCAAGCGTCCACCCTATAATGTGCAAAGATTTCTTTGGCCTCTTTTATTATGAATCTAAACTCATGAGCCAAAAATATAGTAGCGGCACGCTTAACAGAAGAATGCTTAATATTAGAAAATTCCAGAAAAATCCTTTGTATGGATGGATGCATGTGCATGAATTGTCTTTCAAGTTCAACTACAAGCATGGCAATAGGGTCTGCAAGACTACTAGTTCTATGAAGGATAGAACTACCCATAGAGGGTAACGCACCGGCACAAGTAAAGAAATCTTGAATAACTCCTTTTCCAATAATATTACCACTACCAACACGGAATCTTTTTATATGTGAGATAGTAGGTTCTTTAGTAGGAGCATCAGAATTATTATCGACAATAGTTTCCCCAATTTCAGACATAGAGGCAGAAGGTAAAGGACTAGCCATAACGACAAGCAAACAAACTAACACACAAGCAAACAAAAAGCAAGCTCGGCAGAAATTTTTCTTTGAGGCAAGAAAAAGTAATCAAAAGAGCTAAATTTAATGGGACAAAAGTCCCCAAGATCAACCTTGGGAGGTATAGGTTCCTCCTTTGGTCCTTCATGTTGCACAACCAATTCATCATTATAAGCATTCTTTTGAAAGAACTTTGTGAGCCTATATTCAAGAGAATATCCTAGTTCATTATTTCGAATAGCCAAATCATCATTAAGTTCAGAAATTCTATCAACTAAAACATTGGTAGGAACCCTTTTTCTAAGATTTTCATTGAAAGCAACATAATCTAGAGATTGAAAACACATTATATCTTCTTGATCAAAGATGGTAGCATCTATGGGAGGACGGCAAGCGTCCACCCTATAATGTGCAAAGATTTCTTTGGCCTCTTTTATTATGAATCTAAACTCATGAGCCAAAAATATAGTAGCGGCACGCTTAACAGAAGAATGCTTAATATTAGAAAATTCCAGAAAAATCCTTTGTATGGAAGGATGCATGTGCATGAATTGTCTTTCAAGTTCAACTACAAGCATGGCAATAGGGTCCGCAAGACTACTAGTTCTATGAAGGATAGAACTACCCATAGAGGGTAACGCACCGGCACAAGTAAAGAAATCTTGAATAACTCCTTTTCCAATAATATTACCACTACCAACACGGAATATTTTTATATGTGAGATAGTAGGTTCTTTAGTAGGAGCATCAGAATTATTATCGACAATAGTTTCCCCAATTTCAGACATAGAGGCAGAAGGTAAAGGACTAGCCATAACGACAAGCAAACAAACTAACACACAAGCAAACAAAAAGCAAGCAGGCAAAAAGAGGCAAATGGAGAGGGAGAGGGAGGATAGAGAGAGAGGGCGAATAAAATGGCAAGGGTGAAGTGGGGGAGAGGAAAACGAGAGGCAAATGGCAAATAATGTAATGCGGGAGATAAGGGTATGTGATGGGTACTTGGTATGTTGACTTTTGCGTAGACCTCCCCGGCACCGGCGCCAGAAATCCTTCTTGCTACCTCTTGAGCACTGCGTTGGTTTTCCCCGAAGAGGAAGGGATGATGCAGCAAAGTAGCGTAAGTATTTCCCTCAGTTTTTGAGAACCAAGGTATCAATCCAGTAGGAGGCTACGCACGACTCCCTCGCACCTGCACAAAACAAATAAATCCTCGCAACCAACGCAAATAGGGGTTGTCAGTCCCTATAAGGCCACTTACGAGTGTGAGATCTGATAGATATGATAAGATAATATTTTTTTGCTACTTTTATGATAAAGATGCAAAGTAAAATAAAGGCAAAGTAAATAGCAAATGAAATAACTAAGTAGTAGGAGATTAATATGATAAAGATAGACCCGGGGGCCATAGGTTTCACTAGTGGCTTCTCTCGAGAGCATAAGTATTCTACGGTAGGTGAATAAATTACTGTTGAGCAATTGACAGAATTGAGCATAGTTATGAGAATATCTAGGTATGATCATGTATATTGGCATCACGTCCGAGACAAGTAGACTGACTCCTGCCTGCATCTACTACTATTATTCCAATCATCGACCGCTAACCAGCATGCATCTAGAGTATTATGTTAAAAACAGAGTAACACCTTAAGCAAGATGAGATATGTAGAGGGATAGACTCATGCAATATGAAGAAAACTCCATCTTGTTATCCTCGATGGCAACAATACAATACGTGCCTTGCTACCCCTACTATCACTGGGAAAGGACACCGCAAGATTGAACCCAAAGCTAAGCACTTCTCCCATTGCAAGAAAGATCAATCATACATAAAAGAATTCAGAGAAGACTCAAATAATATTCATTGAGAGACTTGATCATAAACCCACAACTCATCGATCTCGACAAAAACACCGTAAAAAGAAGATTACATCGAATAGTTCTCCTCAAGAGAGGGGGAGAACATTGTATTGAGATCCAAAAAGAGAGAAGAAGCCATCTAGCTACTATGGACCCGTAGGTCTGAGGTAAACTACTCACACTTCATCGGAGGGGCTATGGTGTTGATGTAGAAGCCCTCCGTGATCGATGCCCCCTCCGGCGGAGCTCCAGAACAGGCCCCAAGATGGGATCTCGTGGATACAGAAAGTTGCAGCGGTGGAATTAGGTTTTTGGCTCCGTATCTGATTGTTTGGGGGTACATAGGTCTATATAGGAGGAAGGAGTACATCGGTGGAGC